>NC_139951.1:21536161-21593661 GCF_963454915.1 Gymnoscopelus microlampas | reverse complement strand
AGACATAGGCTGGAAATTATGTAGTATAATCTGTGATTACTGTATGACGAAACATCCATGAACATCCATCCAACTAACTAGGTCTAACATGCGAGATCACATAACCAAGAAAACCCTTTCTAAACATCTACATTCAAAACACAAGTTATCATACAAATGGCAAAACATAACCAAGAAAACCCTTTCTAAACATCTACATTCAAAACACAAGTTATCATACAAATGGCAAAACATGTTGGTTGATAATCAAATCAAGTAGGCTACTGTGATGAAATAATCATAACTAAGAACATACACAAATGAAAAACAGTTAACTTACAAAATGTCAGCAACGCCCAAAAATGCACCTCTACATGGAGTTGGTTTGTGGAGTAATGTTGGAAACTGAACACTGACTGGATAAAACAGCTGAATCTACAACTGATGATTAAACTAGCAGGTGTGTCTTATTAGCTCTCATTAAACGAATCAAAAGTCCTCTGCACTTGCCTGCTGGCAATGCAGCCTAATATTGTTTGGCGTTTCCAACAGCGTACCTCAGCATACGCCTGGATCGGACACTGTCCTTCAAGCAACACCTAGAATAAGTTAAAGACCAAGGTGGCATCAAGGATCTCGATCATTCGCCATCTCGCTGGCACGACCTGGGGAGCCTCCGCCAAAACGCTACGAATATTGCAAGACGTGGTCTTCTCTGCAGCCAAATACTGCACCCCAGCCTGGAGCAGAAGCCCACTCCTCAAAAAGGCTGATGTCGTCATTGATAGCACCCTCCGGGTAATAGCTGGCTGCCTGAAGCCCACCCCTGCGTTCAACCTGCCAGTCCTAGCAGGAATCGCCTGGCCAGCCTCCGACGGGACACTGCTACCCTCGTCACATTCTGCATGACACCACAATGACAGCGGCGCCTCCAAGCAGACTCAAGTCCCGCCATGCCTACAATAAGGCAGCACAAGAGATGCTCTGTTCTGTCCCTGAGGACCTGTCTATTAACGCATGGCTGTTGGCATCTTGGAAGCAGGAAGTGGAAGATGGCCGGGCCCACACGAATCCATCGCTACATCTGGAACCCGGGAGATGGTGTCAAAGGTGAAGACCTACCACGCGGCCAATGGACCCTGCTGAACCACCTACGTTGGCGGTCGGCCGCTTCAAATCATCTATGAAGAAGTTGGGGCTTGGCAGACAGCGCAGCATGCAAGTGCGGTGAGTCTGAGACTCTGAGCAGACTGACGAATATATAATTACCACCTGGCCCCTATACAGACCACTTTCAGAAGCCGTATAGGACGAGGGCATGGCTACATGACATTGAGCTGTGCTGACGATACTCGAAAGAAGAAGACTTTCATGCAAGGGCACAGTTCAGACCATACAGCAGACATATGCTGTACTGGACATATTACTCCACAATTAGAAGCAAGAAGCAATTGCCTTAATAGCAGTCAATACTATCACAAAGTGATCCGATTCATTCATTTATTTTCTATTCCCGCACGCACGCACACACACAAAAAGACTTAAAAAAAAAAAGATCTAAACATTGTACAATTTAAAAATTGTTCAATAGTAGCGAAACAAATGAATACAAATTCACAATGACCTTGTAAATCTGCTATTTTCACAGTTTCTCTCACAACGAATTATACAGGGCTCAGCCTAAATGGTTAACAAGTCTCATTTGACTGGAACTGACACAGGAGTCCTGTGTCAGTTCCAGTCAAATGAGACTTGTGACAGGACAAAACAAAACAATACACACACACACACACACACACACACACAAGCTCCACTACTACTCCACATACAGCACATACTGTACATTGAGGCCCACATTCCCACAGTCCTTTAAGCTGGACTGCGAGTGTGTGGTTAGCATGTGGAGGAACGCGTCACGTGGAGAACGACAAAAATCACACAGAGTCGTAAAGGGTCAGCTGGTTCAGAAGGAGGAGAGGGGAAGCTGTGCTTGGCTACATTTCAAACACAACGTGTGAACTTTAACTCTTTGTGGTGATGCTGCTGTTGCTGTAATCCTCTGACCACTGTCCAAACACTGAGGGACCACGTGGGTGCTGAGTGTCGTCTCTTTGACCATTGTCTGCCGTGTTGGTACTAGCCCTCCATTCATAGTGATTCTCAACCCGTGGGCCGGGTACTGATGGTGGGCCGTGAGGATGTTGCAAGTGGGCCTATAAATAAATAAATAATTGGCGAAACACTATAAGATTTTAATGAGAATATAACATTAATATAAAAATATATATATTGCTGCTGTCGGGCAGAACCCTCTCATCTCCATATTATAACTTTTTGTGTTTTTTCTTTTATTGAATGCCCGACTACAGCATCACACAAATGTGTCAAAAATAGTAGATCGACAACCTCGAAACACAGCACGAAGCGATGGGTGCGCCGTGAACAAAGTTGGCCCTGATCCAGAAAGGGTTGAGAACCACACTGCTCTATTCATCATTTCATGTTGGGAATCACACAAAAACGAATTTCTTGTATGGACCTCACACCTAAAGTGGTTATGTGTGTCTGATTTGAAATGCCACATTGCTGATAGTTTCTGATCAGACTGCACGGAGGTGGACATAAGTTTTGTATCTCCAAAGGGTTAATGGTGTGTAGCCTACAGCGTAATTACAGAGAGACAGCCTCTGAAGTTTGTCTGAGGCTAAAGGGGCGTCGTGCAGTGTAACAGCCTGGCTGATTCACCTGTAAATATGTTTTATGACCCCCTGTGTCTTTTGAAAACCTCCTTTCCCACATTCCTCCATCGGTGAGTGTTTGTGTGAGAGAAAGTGAAGAGAGAGAGACGTTTCATGGACAAAGACAATAGAAATGGGCAGGCGTGGTGGTGTAATTACAGTATGGGATAATACAAAATATACCAAGAGGCAGATACCAGTATCTCTCTCCCTGTGTACAGTATATATGGCTGTGTGTTTGTGAAGACAAGGTACCTTCATAATGTCAAAAAGATGTGAAGATCCGGGACAGAGATATTTTGCCAGGTTTGTTTTTATGTTTAGGGCTCAGGGATTATACCAGGCGTAGTTTAACCGCTTGTCTTAGACCCATACTTTTCTGCACTATCTTACACTACATTACATTTCTTTGATGAAAATAACTACACTAACAATACAATAAGTAAGATCTACATGCTCATTGTGAGCTTGTAGATCTGCTATTTTGTGAACAAGTTTTCCCCAGAATACGGATGCTGGGGTTTAAGTGGTTAAGCGAAGGGGAATGGTTAAGGTTAGAAAAGTAGAGATCAAGGTTAGGGATTATAACTGAAGTGGGGACAAGAACAAGAGAGAGAGAGAGAGAGAGAGAGAGAGAGAGAGAGAGAGAGAGAGAGAGAGAGAGAGAGAGAGAGCTCATGTAAATGGGGGGAGGGTGGTAATGTGGTGGAATGTGACGGTAAAGAAGCTTGTTCTTATTTGGGAGAACAGAGATAGTGACAGAAAGAACAAGATAGTGAGAGAACACAATGAAGGGAGGGGGGATGAGAAAAAAGGAGAGAGAGAGAGAGAGAGAGAGAGAGTCTATGATGCATATTGTTGTTATTAGCCCAGTCTGACCTGTTTTGGCAGTCTAGACACACACACACACACACACACACACACACGCACGCACGCACGCACGCACGCACGCACGCACGCACGCACGCACGCACGCACGCACGCACGCACGCACGCACGCACGCACGCACGCACGCACGCACGCACGCACGCACGCACGCACTCACGCACGCACGCACGCACGCACGCACGCACGCACGCACTCACGCACGCACGCACGCACGCACGATATATACGGCACATTCGTATAATGCAAACACATATAAAGACATGTATACATACTGTATACAGTGTGCTTACACATATACAGTATATCAAATGGAGAGAGCAGCATATATCATATCATTACATATAAACCTGTGTGTGTGTGTGTGTGTGTGTGTGTGTGTGATTATTTAAATAAAAGTGTTCTGCTCTACAGCTTCCAGTATGAAGCATATGATGTGGAAAGCAGCAGAGAGGGAGGGGATGGCCGGAGGGCAGTTGCGTGTAGTTTGTGTCTGTCTGTCTGTCTGTAGTGAAACATAGTGAAACTGTGCCAATACAGAGTGTTAAGTATGTCGTTATCGCATATGTATGCGCGAGCCCATGTACACGTTCGCACACGTGTGTAGCTATGTGTCGGACGGCACATACATACGTCTACATGGGAGGGTACATCTGCCTTCATACGGTGTATATACGAGCGTGTCCGTCTGCGCGCATCCGGTATGTGTACCATGTGTGCATGTGTGTGTATGTAATATGTGTGTGAGAGCATGTGCTAATATGTCCAGCCAGGCAGCACTGATGGAGCACTGAGAGCAGAGATAAAGAGGCTTTGTGTCCCAGTTAGAGCACAGAGCTCACACAGCACACAGCCTATTGTCATCTCAGAACAGGTTCACTGCGGTCAAATAACACTGCATGCTGCTGGACACTTTTAACTCTACAGAGTGCACACATGTTGTATATGTACGCTCTCTGAGTTACAAATTGATCAACGACACAACTACTGGCATGCTATAGTACATCACAGTACCAGTAAACTGCAGTGAATACATTTGTGGACACATTGACTTACTTATCTGTCTCAAAGGTCAAATCAGCCTTCATGATTTGGGGGGATAAACAATTACCTCATAGAACTAGAAAGGTGCGCTCCCATTATAGGCCAAAACGTGAAGGGCCCTGTTATAGCGCCACCATGAGGACAATTTGAAAATCTGGGGCAGAGGGTCTTCCTGGGCCTATTGGGAGTGTGCGTGCAAAGTGTGATCCGATCTCCCCATTGGTGCCGGAGATTAGCTGTTCATAGACAGACGGACAGGCAGACTCAGAGGAGCGAAAACATAATCCCTCGCCTTCGGCCGTACCGGCCTCCTGGCGGGTATAATTAGTGCCATATCACTTATATACTGATGAAACCCATTTGGCTGGCCAATTGAAAAACTTTACTTAAGTATTTGCTTTTGTTTGAAACCCTTCAAATGGTTAATTTTCACACACTGTAACTTGTGATCAACGTGTCTGTTATAGCGCGTGTCTATTTCCTAACACAATTTCTTGCTCTCATTTCTCAGGTTCTCACTTGCTCAAACTCTCTCTCACTCTACTACCGTGTGTGTGTGTGTGTGTGTGTGTGTGTGTGTGTGTGTGTGTGTGTGTATGTGCGTGCGTGCGTGCGCGTCACCTTTGTTCCACTTCCTGCAGCTAGCCGTGGCTTGTTCATTATGGAGCCAGTGGCTCCACCTGTGGAGAGACAGGGGGTAGGTGTGGTGCCAGGTTACAAACGCACCCAATGTCACCCTGACCGTTACGCTCCCCTGACTGCTTCGACACAGACCTCGAGTGTCCTCTCTCTCTCTCTCTCTCTCTCTCTCTCTCTCTTCCTCTTACCTGCATACCTACAGTACCTCGCTCAGGCCCTGGCGTCCTGCCCACGTACACGTGGCGCCCATCCCAATTGTATACCTAACAGTACATACAAACCTGGTGACGACCCACCACCCTTGAGGTTTGTGTGGTGATTTGCTACACACTGTACAGCATTGGCTCTCAAAGTGGGGTCCGGGGTACTGGGGGGGGGGGGGGGGGGGAGGGGGGCGGGGGGGTAACAAGGGATCCCCAGCAAAATTTTAACCACTTTAACCACATTTTATACTTTGGCTATTCAAAAGTAGCAGATCTACACGCTCACAGCGCGTCACGAGCTTGTAGATCTGCTATTTTTGAAAAACCCTGGCACAAAATATTTTTGAGATGGGGGGTCCGCAGCCAAATACATATCATTTTGGGGGTCCTTGGCATGAAAAAGTTTGAGAACCACTGCTGTAGAGCACATCCTTTCACTGTTTTACCTGTTAACAATCTATTGTATGTTCTTCTTCTTCTTAATGACAAAATGAAAGCAACACTGAGAATGAGACCTTGTAGGATCATGGAGGTCGATGTGGAACGTGTCGTTTCCAAAGGTTAATGTTTTCACACTGATGCCACCGACAGACACCGTTCTTGAGTTGAGTTTAAATTTTCCGTTCATTGACGTTTTTGCGTAGTTTGCAAGTTGTGCAAATAGTGCTTTGAATGTCTTTCAATTTGCCATTGTTATAAATCCCCTTTAAGTACAGTATTTATGTTAATGCGCCTTTTGTCCAATAAGACTGCTACAGTCTGTTACTTTGAGGTAAGAGAAAGAAGAAACATGCAGGAAAACCTTGTTTTAACCAAACCATGTTGCTATGGGCCATGCTATGACACCCTGGAATGAACTGTGTGTATGGGATGTTACTTTAGTTTCTTGTTCACGCTTTAGTCATCTCAAATCTGGAGTCTCTGGACTGCTGTAACTCTCTCTTCGCTGGGCCTTTGTTCAGCCCCTTCAACCCATCCGGAACACAGCAGCCTCTTGAGTTATCGAATCACCCGTCTCTTTTACTCCTCTTCATTGCTTCGTATCAAATTCAAAACCCTAATGCTGGTGTGCCGGGCTATGAGTCACAACCTCATACTGTATCCAGGACATGATCCCGTCCTATAGCAGACACCTAACGGTGCGTTTTAACAGCGGGCGATTCAGGATAGTATTCTCCGGAAGTGCATTATTCGTCTATGGGTACATACACACAATTCCGTTCGCGACCTACAGACGGCCGGAAGTCCCTTCCACTCCCATGTTAAAAAAAAAACGGAAAGACGGACGCGATCCGGTCCGGTCCGGAAAAAGCACATCCGGTTTCCGCAACACATTTGTATACATAACAAAATTGCCGGATCCGGAACAAGAGCTTCCGTTTCGTAGCGACCCGTTTCACGCCAGCAAACGGAGATGTGTGTATGTACCCACTGAGAGCCGGCAACTACTGCCGATAGCTGGGCGAAGAGGCGACAGTCGAAAAGTGGGCGGAGGGACGATGTTGAAAACATGGATATTTTTTATCTTTTGGACGATGTCGTCCGGCCATAGCCAATCAAATTCATGTGTTGCTGTTATTCGTGTGTTGGAGGACATACGGTAATCACAGCAGGAACGCCCTCTGGGCGATTTTTATCACCCAGAGTGGCCTACTGTGTCCCGCTGTTAAAGCGTACTGTTACTCTCCCTACATTGTGATTACCTCAGAAACGTGCTTTTAACTTTTAAGAATTCTATCTAAAAAAAGACTAAACAAAACAACCATGGCTATAACATCCACATTTTGGGTGATAGTGACATATATCAACAAAAAATGTGGATTTTGACACCACAATCAACAATTCGTTTTTCACAAATCACAAAATGTGTACGGATCCAAATCCATGCACATATTCTGTGCTCTGATGTGCACCTCTCTCTTGGGCACTGATGATCTCATTAGGAGTATCCAAACTTGAGTATTTGCATTTTTAGTTGAACACTTATCACTCCACTACATTTCGAAGACAAATATTGTACTTTTGACTCCACTAGATTTCTAGGAAGTGGAAAAAGTAAAAGTCGAAATTTTACTGAGTAACTTTCACTTGTAGAATTTGACCATAATTATCTTTGACTCAAGCACTGGGTTTGAGTACTTTGTCCACCACTGTTTAACACTTACTGTACTGTACTGTACTGTTCTGTTCTGTACTGTACTGTACATGTGTGCTCAGAGCACTGCGCTCTGAGCCTTCAGCTCCTTCTTACGACCGTTAAGTTTACTCTGTGGCCAGCCTCGTAAGTCACACAGGGTAAAGCGCACCATGCAGTTAAATGCCTAAAACATTAAAAATATTCCACCACCCACATACTGAGATTTACTGCACTACCGGTTGCCAAGTTGGCAGCAATCTCACACACTCACAAACAAACTCATATACACACAGGGAAACAAAGATAGGCGTAGTGCCACACTGTAGAGCCAGCCTCTTCAGTGCACACATGCGCACACGCACAAGCGCTCACACACACACACACACACACACACACACACACACACACACACACACACACACACACACAGGGAATGGAAATGTGATTTCCTGCAGAGGAGTAGAGTCAAGAGGTGGCTGAGGACACAAGCAGAACCCTATGACCCTTTTCTTCAACACCATCATACCACTGCATGTTTATGTTGTGTGTGTGTGTGTGTGTGTGTGTGTGTGTGTGTGTGTGTGTGTGTGTGTGTGTGTGTGTGTGTGTGTGTGTGTGCACACGCGTGTACGGTGTACACACACCCACACCGAGTGCATGTGTGAGAGTATGTGTGTTGGGTGTGTTTACATATTGCACTGTGCACACATGTGCAAGAGGGAATGTGTGTGGTGGGTGTTTAGCCTATATCTATGCACTGTGTGTGAGTGTGTGGAGGGTATGTTTATGTACAGTGTGCGTGTGTGTGTGCGTGCATGCATGCATGCATGCGTGTGTTTATCTACACTGTGTGTGTGTGTGTGTGTGTGTGTGTGTGTGTGTGTGTGTGTGTGTGTGTGTGTGTGTGTGTGTGTGTGTGCATGTGTGCGTGCACGCGAGCGCATGTGTGTGTGTGCGAGTGTGTGCGAGTACGTGTGGCTGTGTGCGGACAGCTGGTGTTTGTGTTTATATCTAAGGAGCATAAATTCAAATAGGCGATGGTAGAGGGGCCAAAGCACTGAAATGTCCCTTTTAAAATGTTTTTCTTTTCTCCTCTCTCCCAGCATGCCTTTCATCTCTGTTCCTAGCATCTTTCTCTCCGTCAGAAAGAGAGCGAGAAAGAGAGAGAGAGAGTCACAGATGTCCATAGAGAGAGATGGGGAGGGGGGCCTCAAGGACCTGAGTCCCCAGACCCCACTTCGAGAACCACTGATCTATGAGATCATCTTGAGATATCAAGCGAGACGGCTGCGAGGCAAATGCTGTACTTTTACTCCACTACAATTACTTGACTGCTTTGGATACTAGTTTGCCGATTTCTATTATAAAACAAAAGAAACATTGACTGATATACTGTATATCAACTGATCTACAGTGTAATGTAGCATTTCTATACTGTGGTTTTGTTACTTAACCGCTATAACCCTGGCATCTGAATTTTTGGCATGTCATGGATGGAAATTTGAAAAATAAATTCAAATTTTCTAAATTTAAGACATACAAGCTCACCACACATCGCGTGCACATTTTCAAAATAATAAGAAAGAAATGATGGTGAAGTGGTTAAAAAATATGAGTACTTACTAACACCAGTGCCTGTGTTTGTCTGTCGCCTCTACTGCAGAGCAAGTCAGGCGTGAGATTGGGCCACATCCATCTTCACACAGTCTCTGTTCCAACTGACTCTCTCTCTCTCACACACCATGGAACATCTCGGATCAGTGGGCCAAGTGATACCTACAGTATGTCACACACAGTAGTTTCTTGATTTGTCGCTTTCTATGTTAAGCGACATCTAAGCACATCTACCTTATGGCAGAGCTGCTCAATATTGTGATATACACAGAGAAGAGACTTTTTCTGAACATTTCAAGGGAAATGTAGCATTGGTACATGTTTAAAAATAAAAACTGAATAGAAAAGAAGAAATATTTGATTGTGACGTGCAACTTGATTTGGATTCCACCCAACAGCAGAATACCAGGTTTAGATACACCTGACAACGTGTTTATACATACACCATGTTCAAAAAAGTGCCAATAGCATTTACTTACACTAGACCATACCCGGTCGACGCATCCGTGGGGGGATATGCGCACATGATCTGGCAACCCGGGAGGCAGTTCGTCCCATAGCTGGGCAGCCCCGTAACCATGGCGACATTGTTTGACACATAAACGCTAATAAGAAGCTGAGATTTGATGAAATTGAAAAACGGGCTTCACAGTTAAGTTCAGATGGTAATGGTCAATGGCTGTGTGCAAAATCAGAGCAATTGGTCCAGCCAGTGAGGAGAACCGGGTAGCTTCACCTCCACTACAAACGCAGAGGTTACTAGAATTATAGTAGGATGTAAATTAACACTACATTCTCCTTTAATGTACTGAGCAAAAATAGTGCCCCGTCACTTTTTCAAGTCAGAAATGTGATTACAATACAGGGCAGCCCCACAATTCACGCAGTAGTTTTGCAAGAGCTGGTATGTCTCACTAACCACCACTGATAAAAAAAGAAACATGGTAAGTGATGGTTGTGATGCCATGTCAGCAACAGCCCAAGATTACACACACACAGAGACTTCGTACATGCATGCTTGTGCACACACACTCACAGCTATACAGAAAAGGTTGACATAACGATATTTATTTAGGAACACAAAAAATGATAAGTTAATTATCAGGTAGTCCACAAATATTGTGGGAATGGCATCATACAGTCATATGAGGGGGAAACATACATGAAAAAACATTTAAGGAACAGGTCTTCCAAAAACACTTATTTGAACCAAATAAAACATTGAGCGTGGAAAGTGATGAACCGAAATATTTTAGTCATAAAAAATTGGTTATTTGCTCCTCAATATAATATCCATAAACTCGTAGATCCTTGCCATCTTTTTTTCCTCTTAAAAAGACCCTCAACTATTCAAAATATCTCTTACCGTAACTCTTTCTTCCTTTATCAAATTAAAAATATAATCCAGTGAGGAGAAACTTAAAAAATAAGGGGGAGGGGGGGCAGACCGTGCATTTACATATTGCTGTAGATATGGGTCATCCCTGCACTGTCCCCCAGTAGTATGATGGACCAAAGACTGGTCAAAGCCATGTACTTAAATGCCGTAAAAACCCTTTAAAACTACAGTATCTGAGGGTATACATATATATCTGAAAGTAGTTTGTAGTGTCCCCACGTACTGTAGGTAGTAGCAGGTTTCCAAAAGCTCTCCTTGGTGAAGTAGTTTTGTCTCTCTGGTCGACCTAGATGTGCGTGCCTTGGTAGAATAACAAAATGCAATGTCCAAATGAGGCCTGTCATGGCTTATTCTCTCCACCAGGAGATCATGCACCTTTGCAGTTGAACTGGTTTTACACAGAGACCCACATTTTGCACCTGCCTTTAAAGTGATATTTTCACAAAATTGAATATAGGGCTTGATATCCAGTTACCAATGCATCCAATACATATAGAATGAACAAGATTTCGTATATACATCTGTGGCTAATGCTGCACTTCATGTATATATCGCTTACTATATCTGCCATTTTAACTGCACCATTTATTGCCATTTCCTCTAACCATGAACCTCATCTTACTGTACCCATAACAGTAATATTTCACATATCTGGCCTGATTTCCTTGTTTGTTTTCTCTTCAATCTCTATTCTTATTCCCTTTCTTGAAAACTGCAAATTATGGGAGCTTGTACGAAAGACTTCACCCACGTTTTCACACCTGTAAACCTGTGATGTGACAAAGAAGTTGAAGTTGAGGGCGCATTTTATCTCCCTATTCACTTCCATTGAACAAACTACAAACTTACATATAACACGTTTCATATCTGACGTTTCCAACAGGCTCTGATATTAGTACATTCAATAATAAGTCAGTTACGGTTTGTTATTTCTGTGCTTGTCCGTTCTTTCAGACAGGAAATCGTTTGAGCTCAATTAAATAAAATTGCCACTTTTTGTTAGCCGCGTGCCAGCTCTGTTTCATTTAACGCTTGCTTGAAAGAAAAAGGACCAAACAAATAAAACATATGATATAATAATGAGATTTTTGTAGGTGCAAGGCAAGTGAATGCGGAGGTAGAATACAAAGTAAACACCTCCAAATCAAGCCCTACGTATATTCAACGTTGATTGCATGGTGCTTGCACAAAAAATGAATTTCACAAACTGATTTACACCTGTAAACCTGTGATGTGACAATAAAACTGATTCTGAACGTTGTGAAAATGTCACTTTAAAAAGCAGGAGGATGTGGTTATATCTTAATGCTGTTAAATTAGAAAATGTTAAATTTGGATATTTGACAAAACGTTTTGCAGGAGGAAGAGGCAATTGTTTTCACTTCTCAGCCATGGTGGTGTATTACTCATAAATAGTGGTAAACACTCCCCAAACAGGCCTCTATGGAGCCACTACTGTCAGGCACACTTATTATTATGTTCTCTGTGTAGAGAAACAATTAACTACTGCCCTTTGAGTTGCCTTTAGGATCCAGACCACCCCTCTTCGTGCTCAGAAACATGTCTTGGTTTCATGTATGCTTTTGCTACAAAAGGATGTTACACGTTTATCAACACATCATGCAAAGTGGCAAGTCTGCTTAACGAAGAGTCAGAGATGGAGTAGTCGTTGTTGGTTTCATCTCTAGCTCTGTTGTTTCTTTTTGTGTGTGTGTGTGTGTGTGTGTGTGTGTGTGTGTGTGTGTGTGTGTCTGTGTGTATGTTGTTATAGCTGCGTTTTGATTCGCTCTTTTCCAAAAAGGGTCAACCTGAACTAGTCCCGCCCACCTTCAAACCCCTCAACTAATCTTAAAACCTCCTTTCAAAAAAAAAAAAAAAATTCAAAAAGACAATACAATTAACGTTATAAACTATATAATATCAAACTTTTTTTTCTTATAATACCCAAATCTGCACAACCCAATGCAGTGGACAGCTGTAGTCAGCTGAGTTCAGGGTTGAAAATGATCAGCATCAGCCTACCGCTGAAATAAAAAGCCATTGTAGTGAGGATCAGTTATCATGAACATGATCTACCATAGTGGCAGCAGCTGATGCTGCCCTTTTAAAAACAAGAAAACCTTTTTAAAAACATGTCCTGTGTCGTCAGCGGCGGCAAAGGTTGGTTTAAGAATCCCTGATTGGCTGAAAGAAGTCAGGTGACCACCAGGTGAGGTAAGAAAAGTTTCCACCTTGACGATGGGGATGAAGAATATGGAACTGCGCTCCTCTTCTTTACGCTAGTGTGCCTGCATGTGTGTCCGTGTGTGTGTGTGTGTGTGTGTGTGTGTGTGTGTGTATATGCGGGTGTGTATACGTTTGTGTGGCTTGGCTAGAAAAGGACTGGCCACGACACACACACACACACACACACACACACACACACACACACGTACACACACGTATGTGTGTACACTCGAATGTGTGTGATGAACTAACAAGTAAGGTAAAAACACTGCGACAGTCTCTGGACACAAAACTCCAGTGGCATAGAAAGAAACACACACTGGTGGAAAAGATGAAGAAAATGAATGAAAATTTTAAGAAGAAAAAAAAGGTTGCTGCCTTAAAACGTTCTTGCTTTGGAGAAGAAGAAAAAAACAACCCTCACGTAGTATCCTTGGGTGTGAAGATTTGTCTTTTGTTTTTTAGTTCCATAACATTTATCTATGCATTTACTGAGAATAAAAACTAACAAAGATTTCAGTTGCTCTCTTATTACTATGTGTGTGTGTGCGTTTCATGATTTATTATTCTTTATATTCTTTTTTTGTATTGTTTTCTTTCTTTTTTTTTGTTAAGATGTTTGCATTGGTTTTCCTTCTCTTCTGAAGTGTCCACATTGGTTTTCCTTGCGTTTTCTTGCGTTTTGCCCTCGCCTCTCTCCTTTCCATCCATCCATCCATCCATCCATCCGTCCGTCCGTCCATCCAACCACATGTCCTCTGCTTTTAGAATAGGGAACAGAGTCCCAATCTCCACCCGTATCCACTCCAACGCAGCCCCCCCACCACCATCCGAACCCATCCTACCCACTACCTCCCTCCCTCCCTCTCCCTTCCCTCTCTCCCTCCCTCCCTCCGAGGAGGAGGAGGCGGTGGGGTGAGGGGTAGGTAGGTCAGTCCCATTCGGGCCCCTCATCTCTCCGCCTCCATCGCCACGCTGCTGGCCTTCTGCTCGGCGCCCGCATGGGCGTTGACGCTCACGCCCATGGGCGTGACGGGCCACGCCGGGGGGCAGGGGGGCTGCTGCCCCTGAGTCCAAAGTCCCTGATGGAGGTGATTCTGGGGCTGGGGTTGCTGCTGGTACTGTGGCGCGCCGCCCATCGGGAGCCCCCAGCAGCCCATGCCCAGCTGCGGGGGTGGAGGGGGCGAGGCAGCCATGGAGGCCGACATGGGGCTGCCGGCCGCGTTGCTGTTGAAGCTCTCGGAGGCTTTGAGGCGGGAGAACATGGTCAGAGCGTCCGGGAAGTTGGGGGGCGTCGCCGGCGTGTTGGCTGGGGTGCACATCTGACGGGGAGGAGGGGAAAGAGAATGATTAGCGTTGGTCCAAGGAACATACCCAAGTCTAGAAGACTTGGATATCAGACAATTCAATATCATTCATATGTATGACAAAAGGTTTTCCCTAAATTATGTACAGTGATATTTGTTATGTGCATAGCAAACCTCCCTTATAGGACAACAACAACATTAAGTTTCTGAACTGAACCAAATCAAAGATAGATGAGGAGTCTGGCTACTAAGGAGACCAAGTATCTGAGAGGGGAAAGACAGGGGCTTTCTTCCCCACTGTGTCCCACCCAGAGGACTCCCTAGGCTAACATTACTGTCCTCTCCGCTGACCTCCGTTTACCCTCACTTCCTGCTTCATGTCTAGCGAGGTCTTGCGATGTCCTTTCACTTGCCCACCATGCACCCACCCACATGGATGTGACACACACATAAAAACACGCATAGTGGAGATACATGCCGCACGAGTATGAGAGTATATATACATAGTACATTTATACATATACACCCATGCTTGCATACGTTCGTGCACCTAATAAAAGACTTAGTACGCCTACCAACCTTGGCATAATGTGTTTTTCCCCTGAATATGTTCTGCTCAATGTATCCTGTATGTTCTCACCCCTTTCTTCCCACTTCCATTGTGCAAGCAATGCTCATTCCATTGCCAACTGTTCCTTCAGTGGGGCGCACACACACACACACACACACACACCCCCGAAGTGTGCATGCACGCACCAACATGCTAAAAACAACTCGGAAAACAAAAACACTGCCATTTTGCAGGTAAGACGGTATCTGAACAACATGTTTGGCAATTTAAAAATAGTGCGTGCACAGCACCATCCTCATCAACACAATTCCTGCTCCAATGGCCACCTTTCCCTTCTAGAACATTCTATTTATGACCAGGAACACAACAAAGTTCCATACTTTATAGCCAGCCACCCCACGCCGCCCCCTGAACTCTCAGAGGAAAGCAATGGGTGGAACAATGACAAGCAAGAGTACCTCTTTTCTAAAAATAAGATCCAAGGTCCAGAGGTTAAACCTGGGCTAACCATGAAGACCTGAGGCCGATTCTACAAATGTCTTTAAATCCTAACAGTTTTCTGAAAAAGTAGTTAAGTTAATAGTTAAGTTGCTATATCAGTGGTGCTTAAACCTTTTCATGTCAAGGACCCCCAAAATGTTACGTATTTGGCTGTGGACCTCATCTAAAAATATTTTGTTCCAGGGACCCCGAGAAGCAAAGATTTGAGTGAAAAATGTTCATTAAGATATATATATATATATATATATATATATATATATATATATATATATATATATATATATATATATATTCAAAGATTTGCAAAAATGTATGATTTAAAAAAAAATAGCTGATATACAAGCAAGCTTGTATATATCTGATATTTTTGAAGCAGAAGTATAAAACATGGCTAAAATCGAAAGTGACACAGATGCTTTGCGCTTGAACGGTGACACAGACAGGGACGTCATGACCACAGCTACATTATCATGGGCAACCAACTGACACAACAGAGAGGAAAAACTTCATTCAATCCTGCATGGGCAGATGAGATGACAAAGGGACACGTGTTCCCCATTTCATAGCGAGTCTGTGGTGAGCCTGCATTACACGCGTGTCAACTTATCCAAACCCTTCACCTCAGTAGTAGGCATGACAACCAATTTATTTTATAATAAAACAATAAAATACACATATAGTATTTCACAGTAGCACCAACCTACAGCGCAAGTATCACACGCCAAATGTGATTATTAATCATGATTGACAATAATTTAGGGAACAATTGTTTCAATGCACTTTCTTGCACTTCACTTTGTATTGACATTTGGACTGGTTTTCAAAATACAGAGAAGTGAAATGAAATGCAGCCAATAAGCCATTGTTCTACAACTATGTACAAGTAATCATCAGTCACTAATCGTCGTTTATGATTAATCAGGCGTTCCTGCCCTGTAGGCACTAGGCAGTCTTCATAACAAGACTAACAGTTCGACAGACTGACATGCTCCTTGCCCTCCACAATACCATTCCACTCTTGAGGCGTGCGTGTGTGTGTGTGTGTGTGCGCGTGCGTGCGTGCGTGTATGATAGGAGAACTGTATATAGAACTATGTGCTTATTACTCGTCTGTGTGCATGTAACTAGACCACCTTGCCCCCTAAAAATGCTGTGATCTGCAGGTCAAATCCACAGCCCTGGCTCTATCTGATCTGGAGCGGGCCGGGGCCAGAGTGGTGTCAGGGTGGCACATGGCGGCGGGGTTGTTGTTATGAAAGGAGAGAGTGTCCGCGGTGCCCTCTGGCCAGGAAACGCTGGCTCATGTCTCCCAGGCTGCTTCCTGTGGTAAAGGGACACCCTGGATCTCTGTGGGTAGAGAGACGACCTCTAATAAAACAACATCAACCACTCCTTCCTGTTCTTGGCAGGGTGGGAGGACGGGGTGATGGGCTGCCTGTTGTCCGTTACGTCCCGCGGTGATGATGAGACGTACTCTAGGTCCATCATGTCTTAGCTCGCTCTCACTCTGTCGGGGCCCCCGGGGGCTGCGGTGGTCCACGACCGACCAAATTAAGCAATTAGGCCATTCTAATATAGTGCAATGTTCCAGTGTTAAAAATTCCAAACACACAAATAGTTAATTGCAATTATTTGTATGACAATTATTTGTGTGACAATTAATCGTCAACTAAAATATCATGGCAACCCCTAAGCACGCTTGCCCATTCTCATGGTTGTAATTCATGTAACTAGACCACCTTGCCCACTAACCGTGTGGTCATTGGACTCCATCCTGCTCACTGCAGGTCACCCTGGATCCGTGTGAGCGGAAAGCTCACACGGATCTCGGACGGACTAAAAGCAGGACAACTAATCAGGTAATAATGCAACTTTAGATTATAAGAGGTCCTCGTCGCAGAGGACCCACTGCTCAGACACTGGAGGACAGGATATAAGAGCTACGGTCTTACCGTCTTAGACTAAGAGAACTTTGCCTCTGACTCGCTAATCCACTAAACTCAATTACACACTGTCTGTATACATACAACTCTACATTTGCTGGGCAACCCACGTCTCTAAAAATAGACAATATTGCGCTGCATTAAAGTAGACTTTGAAACCTGCCATTAGCGTCGAGTTACAGGGGCGCAACGGCGGATGCACAGAGCCTGGAATCTTCATCGTCAAATCACATCTGAAGGCTATAATCAAAGGCTGGTATTATCATCCACAACTAATGCAGGCAGGATGCCAACACACTGCTTACACTGTAATATGTACACACATGCTGCCCAAACAAGACCAAAGAGCAGTGACTGTGAGCACTGAAAGATTCTAGTTGCTACAGAAGGGCATTGTGAGTCGTTAGTAGCTTATAACTATTGCTATTGCTGCTAATACTGTATGAAATACCAAAGTCTCAAGAAGTAATTCACATTGTGCTTTCTAGGACATAGAAGGACATGTGATGCAGATTGCAGAATGTAAAGCACAGCCAGCCTGCCTCACACACCACCACAGCACACGCACCAGTGTGTGTGTGTGTGTGTGTGTGTGTGTGTGTGTGTGTGTGTGTGTGTGTGTCTCTCTCTGTCTGCACGCAAAAGGGACCTTGGACAGTGTCAGAGACTCAGACAGACAGTATCGACCCACAGGGAAGAGGATCTCTCTGCCTGTCTGTCTGCCTGTCAATCTTGTCCCTCTGCTTGGTCTACCTGTGTATCCGTCATCCAGTTTACCTTTTATCGGCTTTAACTGTCTGTCTGCTTCTGTCTGACCCTGGCATCCCTATTTTGGGTATAGAGCCCATTAGAAGAGTGACAAAGTGAGCAGACAAAGCAATGCGTGTGGGGTTAAACATTGTACACGGTGCTTTACATGGAAGGGGGTTAAGACGCCAACTCTGGGGCTAAACACTGAGGTAGCCAGTTAACGTGCGTTTCCTGTTTTCTCCAGCTGATACTGTAGATGAATTGATGGCGCTGGGTGCAGTAAAGTTATTCATTTACCAACTCTTTTCTTTTTGTAATGACACTTATGGGTGTCATAAAAGAAACGTTTGTAATAATATGACTTCATATTCTTTCTTTGCTGTGTACGTATTGCCTTCTGTGTACGTATTGCCTTTACATTTGTATCTGCCCGAGTAGCCTGCAGGTTTGTGAAGCAGTCTGAGCTGCATTCTATGTATGAGAGATTTTGTAAATAAAGTTTTACACTCAGATTTTACACAGTAAAACCAGAGTGTAAACTTTAACTCGGTGTAATTTCTTTTGCAGAGATAAATCAACCCTCTAATTTCACCGCGTTAGCAGATTAACCCTCACTGCTCTTAAGGAGACAGGGAGCATAACGCGAGAGCGGGTAGGACAGCACGTGCACCATCCAGGCTCCAAGCTAGGTTGGGTGAAAGCGCACAGGGCACGTGCGCTGCGTTCAGTCACAGTATGGGGTTTCATATCTCACATAAGGAAATGACATGCTGTGGACACACATGATTGCAGAACAGGCATGGCTGCCTGACACCCATGCATATGTATACACACAGGCATCGACTGACAGAGAGGAAGACAATTTTTGAAGATGATGTGATTTAGACACGTTTTACTGATGCGACGTTGAGGTGTTGCCATGGGGACGGTTGTTATGAGGAAGGAGTGCAGATGGAGATGTGCTGATGGGTTGGGGATGAGAGACAAAGGAGAGGCTACTTGTCCGTCAGCCTCTCTCTTTCTCTCAAGGCCAAGTCATTCTCCCTCCTTCAACTAACTTTCTTTTCTCTAAAGATGTAGTTAGAGACACGAAGAGGAGAGACATGGGAGATGCCACGAGGGTCGGATTCGAACCGGAGTCCTGGCGCTCACCAAGTGCAATACGTTCTATGCACTGGCTGAGCCACCAAACACCCCTAATTTTCTTTTCTCACTTTGTCTACCAGCCACTCTCGCCACCATTCTCTCTCACTTCTCGAGTCTTCCCTTTCCCTACGTCTGTCTCTCTCTCTCCCTCTCTTATGTCAGTCTTCAGCCTTTTCCCTTTTTTCTATGTCTCAGTTTGTGGAACTTGCCATGGCATTCTTCCTGTTCTACTTCTAAACAACCCAAAAACACCTTCTCTCCGTGTATTGTGTGTTGCATGCCACGCACACTTCTAGCCTAGTGGGGACATTGGCTTGAAAGACAAGGACACTTCTGGAACGTAAGGGCTGTTTTGGGGATGGGGTTTAGGGTTTCGAGCTGTGAACAACATTAGGGTTAAGATTGGGGTAAGGGGGTTACGGTTAGGGATACATGTTGAGGAATGAATGTAGTCACTGGAAACTAAATGGAAGGGCCTCTACTATAAACTATCTCTGTGTGTTTGTTTGTATGGTGGTTGAGTGTGTCCGAAGAGAATGACAAGCTTTTATCTCCAGTATAACCAACTACATTCCTCAGAGACACAAGTGTGTGTATGTGTGTGTGTGTGTGTGTGTGTGTGTGTGTGTGTGTGTGTGTGTGTGTGTGTGTGTGTGTGTGTGTGTGTGTGTGTGTGTGTGTGTGTGTGTGTGTGTGTGTGTGTGTGTGTGTGTGTGTGAGAGAGAGTGTGTTTGAAAAGTTTGCTTCTGGGCCTCTTTGCATGTGTTTCACTGAGGGCTCTGGTTACCTCCGGTAACCCCAACTGCCCTCCTCGATTTTAGCCTTACATCAGCACTCTAACCCCTGGACACTTAGAAACCGCACACGCTCATTCTTAGCCCTCCCTTCCTCTCTCCGTCTTGTTTTCTCTTTCACGGACAGCGTGGTCTGATTTGAAAATGTTTCCCTGCTTGTCCTATTTCACTGCGTTCTCTCATTCCCATTGGTCTTTCTCTGACTTGCTCTCTGCCCGTCTGTTTAACTCTTGTTTCGGTCTCCCATCTTCCATCTCTCTCTCCGTCTCTCCCTTTTGCTGCCCATTTGTCCTGCGTCCGTCCACTTCGTTCTCTGTTGGCATCTCCCTTCGCCTCCTCACTGTGTAAAGGATAAAACACACTGGCTGCGAATGACGCGCATTAAAACAGCCGCCCCCATTATTGTCTATGTACAAACACACACCAGCGGCGCTAGACATGCGCCAGCGCAAGTTGACATCACGCCCAGTTCCTTTACGCCACTGTTCCATTCTCAGGCGTTACAGCGTGGTGAAAAATGATTTTCTTTTATGCCTTTGGGTACCCGTGGGCATGGCAACTCTTCATCTGCCCCCGTAGCAGATTCCCAACCTGCAGGCTAGTCCCAACCTGTTGTTGTCGAAGCACAGTGAACTGATGATTGAAATAGAGAAATATCCAGAGTTGTGGCATACAATCAGGTCATTCTAAAAACCTTTCCCAAAAAGAGAATGCCTGCTGACAGTACCATATCTCTGGAGATCAGTTATAAGGAATCAAGTATATAGAATATACACAATATACTGTATAATGTATATAGAATATCCTACTGAAATAGCCTACTCTGACACAACAAATGTCCTGCACTGTGTGTGTTCTCAATGGTCATCTCCCTGCAGCACGCAGCAGTGCAATATTTCCTGTAGCGTGGGTCATGCTCACATAGTTATCGCTATAGTTATGGTTATCGTGCTCAGTGTGAATGATGCTTAACTGTTGTCGTCATCTTCCGGTTGGTACCCATCCTGTCGGCACACGCAGAGCTGCAGGGTTAACGAGACATGGTGAGGAATGCTGGGGAAACACTCAGGCCAACATTGCATCCTCTCCTCTGCATTCCACTCCCCAAATTGCCAACTGTGGTTACAGTATATGGCTTGGTATCTTTGGGGGTGGGATGTTGGTCTAGGGATGCAATCATTCACTACGAAGCCTTCTGGAGGTGTCATGGGTGAAACTCAATGAAAACACGAGTGATAGGAGGTGCCCACTAAACCACTTAAATCCTCTATATTTTAGTATAGGAAACTCGACTGGGGCCGCCGCTGTACTTGGTCTAGTCTTTTTTTCTCCAAAACTCTTTGCCAAAGAATAGCTGATCTACAAGCTCAGAACACATCGTGTTGCGGCGCGTTCTGAGCTTGTAGCTCGGTTTTATTTTCGGCACATTTCCCCCCCCAAAATAGGGATGCTAGGGTTCAAGTGGTTAATGTAATTACACCCCACACACAACACTCCTTTTTCCTCTAAAGGCAAAATACACCAAGCTGACCTTCGGGCCGACAACAACCGAGGTCACAGCGACGAGGGTCAGCTGTGAAAAAGAAAGTATTCTCTCGCTCTCACTACACACCATGGGTTGCATGCAACCAGATTAGTTCTCAACTGTGGAAAATGCCACCCCCCCCCCACGTGCCTTCTCCTACTCAACAGTACAGATTGGCTTGAAAATGACCAAATGCAGGCGATGGTCAAGCACCGATTAATTTCTTGACCTCTTCTGTGAACAGCCTTTAATACACACATACACCTAATACGAAGACACATCCAATGAGCGGTTGGAAGCTCTGCCGTTCTCAGCTAACCGTTGGCTTGATGTATGTCGAGCTTTTATCTAATCTAGAGAATGGATAGTACATCACTTCCTGTGTGTTGTGCAAATGCTGGCAATTCTTTTACTGTACACTGACTTTCCCTTTGGGGGATAAATAAAACTTTATCGGTGTCACAACATTTTGGCTTTAAACATTTTGGGAGCTATTCAAAAGGTACTGAATTGAGATAAATGAACAGAAACAGAGAGGAAGAATTAGGATGAGATATAAAGAGCCACAGACAAAGAGAGAAAACTACCGTATCTGAGAGTGAGTGAAGCACAGGTAGAGAGCTAGAGAGCCAAGCTGCAGGAATATGGGAGTCTCTGTCAAGAACAAAAAGTGCTGAAAGGAAGGGGGGGGGGGGAAGAGATGGAGAAAGAAAGATGGAGTGAGAATGAGGGCGGTAGGGAGGGCTGTGGGAGGGGAGGAGAGTGCATGAACACTAACTGGACAGCCTGTTAAATCTTTAAACAGGGACTGCTCCATTGCGTTTCTATGTACTGTGCACGTGTGTGTGTGTGTGTGTGTGTGTGTGTGTGTGTGTGTGTGTGTGTGTGTGTGTGTGTGTGTGTGTGTGTGTGTGTGTGTGTGTGTGTGTGTGTGTGTGTGTGTGTGTGTGTGTGTGTGTGTGTGTGTGTGTGTGTGTGTGTGTGTGTGTGTGTGTGTAGCCTAGCAGTTTTAGCTGTGCTTCTTTGTTCTGGAGCTGCAGCTCTGCATGCGGATCATGACTAACCCTCACCTTTCAGACAGGTTTGCACTGCAGCATTAGAGCTAACATGCTAATCCCCTCATTAATCTGCAAGCCATCGGTGTCACAACTGTTAATGTTGTTAATGGTATTCGTCGTGGTACTTTTCATGGCCCCCCTGTATCTTCTATCAATATGTATATATTCTAAATGGAAATGCAGTTTCATTACCTACTCATCTTCCAATGTTGGTATGATGTATTAGTCACATGTCAATAGCATTGTGTTGATTGTGGAAATTAGAATTGCAATGCAAGATTGAAATATTCTAATGATTGAGCAGTGGCAATGCAGGTACATCCCAGAAGCATGCTGTATTATAATAATTAATAATAATAATAATAATATGCATCTGGGAAAGCCCTGGCAGCGTTTGTATAAGGCACATACACCCAACTGCCCCAGTGTTGCTCACGGTGTCCCAAAATAGAAGTCTAGTTGTTCTGTGCAGTTCCCTGATACAAAGAAGTGGAACTGTTCCCAGTGCGGAGCAGGGAGCTGTTGTGAAAGAGCACCCATGCTCTTTCACTAATTCCCCCAGATATGCTGCTATGACAACTGAATTTCCCTATTCCCCATCTATATAAACAACATCAAAAACATAACATAATTTCCCTGCGTAGCTCTACCCAGCTGCTGAGCCCTGGGATGTGTCTGTGTGTGTGTGTGTGTGTGTGTGTGTGTGTGTGTGTGTGTGTGTGTGTGTTTATGTTGTATAGTTAGTTCACATGCACATGGTAAGGGTCAATGTTCTCTAGAGAGCCAGTTGATCATTAAACAGACTGTATTTGTGTGTATGTGTGTGTGTGTGTGTGTGTGTGTGTGTGTGTGTGTGTGTGTGTGTGTGTGTGTGTGTGTGTGTGTGTGTGTGTGTGTGTGTGTGTGTGTGTGTGTGTGTGTGGGCTATATGTTGACACTCTATGAAGAGAGTATTTGTGTGAGAGAAGGAGTATTATATAAGTGCAGAGAGAAAGCGAAAGGAAGAATCAGTGTTGAAAGAGAGAGAAGAGGGCCGAATATTAAAGCAGTGGAGTGAGTCGGGCGTGTCTGTGTGTGTTTGTGTGTACACACGTGAGTGTCACTCAAACAACAAGGTAGTGTTTGGTTTGGTCAACTGCACACGGCACAATGCTCAAAACAACAACAATGGGTGTACAGTCAGTAGCCCACACGTATCTAGAAAGCACAGTTTGGCCTCACGGACGGCCTCAGCCTGCCATCAGAAACTACCAGGTCTTGTACACAACAGGACTACACAGAAGAACACACAATATGTATCTTACGTCACGTTAGGGCAGCTCAAATTAGAGAGGTTGATGGTTGAGCAGGGCTGGGCAATATATTGGACAAAATCAAATATCACAATATTTTTGACCAAATACCTTGATATCGGTATTGTGACGAAAATATAAAAAAATGTTTATTTTTAATTTTTCAAACATTTTCATAAACAGCGATGCGTTGTGAGCTTGTAGAATGGCTATTTTTGTTTCTAAGTATCAACAGAGCTTAAATGATTAAAACCACTTAAAGACAGAAATTATGCTACATCATATTATAATATTCAATCTAATATCAGGATATCGATAATTCGATACATTATTGATATATTGTCGAGCTCCAGACGACACAACACAAGTCGAGTGCCTGTTCTCATTTCCTCAGCCCCAGGCACTATGTGACGACTCTGTGAAACCCAATCCAACTGAACTGCTTATAAACACATCTGGTCCTCACAGAAAAACCCACAGATTTCCACTGCCAGCGTGTTTTGTGTGTGTTCTTACAGTATGCTTTTACATTTACGAGGTCCAGGTGTCGTAAGAGAATTGCACAAAGTGAGCACATCTAGTCAGTCCTCACTTCAACTGTGAGGGTTTAGACACTCAACTGGGGGTTTAAAGTAATGCAGCCAGTAGAAATGAATGGACGGTCCATGATAGTGTTGTAATACAAGTGTGCTTCAGTGTGTGTGTGTGTGGTGTGTTCCTGGAAGTGCTACACCAGGAAGTACATGGGACAGCAGGCTGGAACACGCTGTAAGCAGACCTAACCTCTACAGATGTGGCTGACTGCTTGGTATCATACACACTTGGTATCACTCACTCACTCACACACACACACACACACACACACACACACACACACACACACACACACACACACACACACACACACACACACACACACACACACACACACACACACACACACACACACACACACACACACACACACACACACACACACACACACACACACACACACACACACACACACACAAATTACATTTCAGCTCATTCCAAATGTTAATAGGGCCGCTGTGTATTTTTCAGGAGTCGTCCACTGAGGGACAGGCGACCTCTTGTTCCTGTTCTTACTGGAACACAACGCATGCCTGTGCTGACTCAAAGTCATTATATCTCCCTGCTGGTCAAATACCTGGCATTGCCCTGAAATTAGCCTCTTCTATACTGTCAGACTCAGCCTCTCTCTCTCTCTCCCCCCCCCCCCCCCCTCTCTCTCTCTCTCTCTTTCACTCTCTTGGCCCACCCGGCCTCTTGCCTAATGGCCCTGGCCTCTGCTCTCTTGTTTTAGTTCTTTGTACTCTTTTCAACTTTTGAGTACTCACTTTTCCTATCGGTTACCCCTGTTCAGAACACATCGGCCTGCCTGTCCATCCCATCTCTCTGTCGTTGCGGTGCGATGGTGGAGAGATAGAGGTCGAGACAGCCAGGGAGGAATGAGAGCAGACATTCACCCGTGTTCTCATATGATTTATGGCACTAATTATACCTCTGCTCTTCAGCACAGACATACAGTATATGCACACTCTCATGGAGACTCGGGAGGAACGCACACAGACATATACACACGCATAGACATACACACACTTTCAGCAACATTACCTATGAGTTGTGTGTGTGTGTGTGTGGGGGGGGGGTGGCGTGCACGCACATGTAGAAGCTTTGTTAAAAGTCTTGGCAGAGGTTTAGGACTTCCAACACTCTTGTTTTTAAAAGCCACGCCCGGACGCCAAAACCACACACTGCTAGTTACCAGAAACAACTGTAGTCCTGCATCCCCACTCCACTCTGTTCATTCCCATTCACCCCCCTGTTTGGGGTTATTCACGGTGCCGGGAAGCAGACATACAAGCTTGTGTCGGGCTTTAATACGGCTGGCCTGCGGCACTACCCAATACTGTCTCACTGACGTCACTTTTTATCAGGTCAATGATTGGCTGCAACCACCCCCCCCCCCCCTATTGATTCACTCACTTCGGAATGACTGACTTACTGAATTAGTCTGCCCGATTGAATGACTGAACAAGGCACACTACGCCAGTCACAACCACAATTCCATGCCCGTCGATGGTGTAGTGGTTAAAATGCCACCCCCTCAGAGGCATATGTAACCATGTTGGCCTAGGATCAAATACCACCACCATAGCCTTTTCTACTGAGTCTCCCTTGCAGCTTTCTGGTCTCAACAAAGGAATTCGTCTACTAGAAGAAAAAAAGTCAAAACTACGCACTTAGGCAAACGTGACTCACTCTACTTCAAATAATAATAAAATACAAAAAGGATCAGTGGTTCTCAAACATTTTGATGTAAAGGACCTCCAACCAGGTATTTATTTGGCAGCGGACCCCCATCTGAGGAGAGTTCGTGCCAGGTAGCCCATAAAAGATGATTTGCGTTGTTAAAGATTATGCGACGCGTTGTGAGCTTGTACAAATTGAAATTACGTTAGTCATTAAACTGATTTTGATTCTATTAACACATTTAGCTGGGGACCTCCTGGGACCCCCTCAAGGACCCCTAGGGTTAGCCGGACCCCACTTTGAGAACCACTGCAGTAGAGAACAATAGAAAACGTGTGGTGTAAAATTGGGGGTAAGCAGTCAGCACTCAGCAGCAGTACTGCATAGACACAGAGCCGGTTGTAAATGACTGGTTTGAACCCTGCTTGTGACTTGTGTCGCATGGCCTCCCACTCTCTCTTCTTTTCTCCCCTGTCTATATCCGGTCTCTCTCTGCTGTAAGATCTCATAACAAAAGCAGAAACATCCTAAAAATAATGTCAACACATAAAAGTAGCTCTGCAGGCCTGCTTGGCTCTCTCTCCATGGGCTTACAGTGTACAATGTAGGCCATGCTGGGGATGTGTTCAGTGGCAGCAAAATGTTGAAACAGGAACTCTGAAGAGGGGTTACTGGATCTAGCTAAGTAAAAATGGGACACTATTCAACACAACACACTTTCAGGTCAATGTGATTACAAATGTGTACCCACAGAAACTATTATTTTAAGGGCATTTTCACTATCTTTGTACTGTTTTCTAGGTTACTCACAGGGTTTAAATAAATAATGTTTTAATAAGGATATAATTAAATTGTTGGGTTTGTTTGTGTGTGTGAGGTAGACTACTTTCAGGTGCTTAGCTTGTTCACATGGTGTGGTCTCATGTTCTTCAGAGATAGCCATGAAAGTCAATTAGTTTGCGTACTCCCTTAGTTCCTGGTCACACGATGACTTTGTCAGTGATGTTTATTGGTTGTGGCCCATGGCCCACATACAGATATGTTAGTAATATGCACTTATCCATGTCCTTGCACAGACACATACACAAATCTCCTCTGCCCAAGGCTGAAACTGAAATGTGTCTGTTATTATGCACAGACATACAGAGACACACATGCACACACACGTCTCCACCATCCAATGTTGAAATGTTAAATATATGCTGTTACTAAACGGATGACCACACATACAGTAAAAACTTAACCCTGAGTGTCTATTTTTTTAAAGCTCAGTTAAATTAACATTGAGGAGTCATTCTGCTGTGCGCATTCCTGTACAAACACCCAAACTGTTTGACACACACACACACACACACACACACACACACACACACACACACACGGGTAGTTTTTTTAATCTACAAGCCAAAATGTTATTTCCTGTCCATACACACACACACACACATCCTCTAACAGCACTTCATCCAGCATGCTGCTGTCTAGAAATCCACAGTGTTATCTGACTTAATGGTTATCGGTGTGTGAGGTGAGGTTGCAGCCTGGCAGAGCGATTATAGAGACCGAAAACTAAAGGTCACACAGGTTTGCTCTACATACCACACATGCATCTGTCAACAGATCAGTCTTGTCCATGTGGGTTTGAGAGCAAGACCCCCCTGGCCAGACAGGACACTCATTGTAATTCACTCTGCATAACATCAACATGTCCCCTATGTTATGCATTCACTGCCACTGCTGATTTTTTAAGTAAATATTATTATTATTATATATTTCGGAAGACGGCTCCGTCTTATGTCTTTATGCACTAAAGTTAAATTATTTTGCGCTATCAGCAAGGACGCTTCATGTTCAGTTACACTAAGGGGAGGAAAGGACACGACTCTGTCCACAGTCCAGACTCATTGAAAGAGTTACGAGACACTCTTTGTCTCGCTGAACGTGATGCGTTCACCTGACTTTTTATTTTGAGGGCACATTTTTTTGTGTGATAAATATTCACCACCGCTGCTACAGCCTCATAGGGGGAAAAATAATGGTCTCGAATGTAAAAAAAAGACTATCAGTCCTTTTTGTTTCTTGCTTTTGTAATTTTTTACACTGTGTATCACTGTGTCTTTTAAATAATCCTTTTGTCATTTTGCAGACATCCTAATTTCCGGGCGGGGTACTAATAATCACAGCCTCCTAGAACACTGAGTTACTGTCTGTGTCTTCCTGCATAGACACCCAGTTCACACCTTGGAACCAGAACAAGCAGTTACAGCATTGATGCGTAGATAGAGAGAGAGAGAAACAAACAGAAAGAGCAAAAGATGAAAGTGGAGAGGATATTAAGTAGGTGAAGAGGGAAAGGAGAGAGAGACAGAAAGAGGGGGTAAAAAGCAGGGAGAACGCTGACGTGACGTGTCCTCAGCTACACCGGCTGCCCTTACACAAAAGGGTCCATTTAGCTGCCTCTTTCTTTTGAACCTCTTTTACATACTGTCAGGATGCACTGCGGTATGGTACGGTTTGTTGTATGGACAGGGAGAGTAGGGAGAGTGAAGAGAGGACTGGAGAGGAGAGGAGAAAAGAGGCGAGGAGAAGTGGTTTGAATGAGTACATGTTGTCCTCTGTCCTGGCCAGCTGATAGTGATGGCCATCTGATTAAGACATCTGTCACATGCTCTTCTTAATACAGTCTCACTACTTTTCAATTTCTATTTGACCAAATGAGCTGCATTATTATTTTATTAATAATAATAATAATAATGATGAATTATATAAATACATAGATATAGACATAGACACTCAGATCCCTAACCCGAAACATCGTCACATGCTTGAGTGCGCCTCCCTGGCATGCATACATGCACACACAGACTACAATATATTACACAGACTCTAAAATGCATGTCTGTGCAAAGGCTACAGTTTGTTTGGGCTCACCAGAGGCTCTGGGATTTCTGAGAGCAAATATACAAATGGTGAGTGGGTGAGCTAGCCAGAGCATTATAACTGGCAAGTCTCGCTGGGTATAAACATTTAACACACCATGCCAAGACTTGGTGGTGACAGGGCAGCACAATTAATAACACACACACACACACACACACACACACACACACACACACACACACACACACACACACACACACACACACACACACACACACACACACACACACACACACACACACACACACACACACACACACACGTATATATGTGTATGCATATATATAGATATATAGATCTCTCTCTCTCTCTCTCTCTCGCTCTCTCACTGGTGCCAACACTATGTACGAATGTAATCTGCATCCAACATGAAGTATTTGTAATATTAAGTGATCTCTTTAAAAAATACTATATGGACTGTAATAACATCCACGATGCCTTATGGCCCATGTGCCTTTACAGGTTATACAATTATTTTGTGTGTTTTGCGCAGGCGTGTATGGGTGTAACGTGTGTTGCAATGTGTGTCCTAAAATAAACACCAACCGAGTTGTATTACTAAACAATATACAGTTCCATTACCAGTATCAGTATCGGAATGCCTCTGATACAGTCAAAAGTTCAATAATACGTTTTAATAAAGGCTTAACCTGAACCAGGACATACAACGACAATATCAATCATATACAATCCATACAGGATTAGTATACTGCTATTATAAATGTAATAATTTGATTTTAATAATATGTTTTTTTGTTTTTTTAACACACTGGTATTGGATCAGTACTCAGTATTGACCGATATGCGAGTGCAGGTGAATTAAATGGTTAATTATTAGCATCCCTAATTCACACAAACAAAATATCACTGAAAATGAACAGATTGATGGGGAGAGTCAGACAGGGAGAAAGAGAAGAAACCACGAGGGAAAGAAATGGGGAAACAGCAGAGACAGAGACAGAGATGGACACAGGGATTTACAGACACAAAGATTAAAGCCTAATTAATACTTCATCGTATCGCAGTGCTCTTTGCCTAAATAACTGAAATCAGTTATTTTTGGCGATACTGTCGTATGACAGTATAAGTACAAATTAGGCTTAAGAGTGACAGCCACAGAGCAGAGGAGATCAAGAGAGACAGAGCAAGAGAGTGTTAAGAGAGCGAGAGACACAGAGAAAGAGCACGGGAGAGAGAGAGAGAGTTACGAGAGCGAGAGCAAAGTGGATTAGGTCTGTATACCAGGCAGTGCCGTGGCCCTGATAAGCCAGCAAGGCTTTCGACATTGCTGGCCTACTACACTGTTGCTGAGTTGAGTCACACACACACACACACACACACACACACACACACACACAACACACACAAGTGTATGCACACCAAACACAAATGCAATACATGCAAAGAGTGTAAGGTCATACTTGCAATGTGTGTCTTGAGACTGGGAGTGTATGTGTACACACAGTTTTGTTTACAGTGACAAAATTGCAAACATTTAATTATTCAAAATAACTTCAAGGCTTGTGTGTATACTGTATATATGTACAGTATGTATGTGTGTATGTGTGAACATACACCAGTTCTCTACTCTTTATTCCTGTCTACTACTCTTTATTCCGGTCTTTACTCCTTTATTATTCTGTCTATACCAATAGTATTGAGCTTGTGTACATAAAAGCTTAGCCATCATGTTTTTGACGTGGGATAGGTCATCCCTCAGCTAATTGTTCTTCATTCTGTATATTCAAGTAAGTTCAGGTGGGACGCTTGCTTCCGGGGCTAAATCAGGGACTGAGCCTTTGTTTGCAGGGCGACGGGTGACAAAGCATGGTCTGTGCTATATCTGCCCTGCGATAAGACAACAATAACATTCAATAATATGCCGGAATATTTCTGTATGCAGAATGACGTAAATGATGTACTGCTGCAAGCAATGCAATAAATGTACTCAGCGCATGTCGCAATGAGATGAACAATCAAAAACCCTCTTTTGTCTCTGCCACCGTCTCCCTCTGTCTACACAAACCTAAAATGTCAAGTTTGATGTCACAATTTGACAGTCTGCACTGTACTGCACACACAGAAAAAGGTACCTGGCGCAGACAAAATGATCAACCTTTTTGCCCAAACCCCTGACAATGACAACACAACAGTCCGTTCCAGAAGTAAGCTGCTTCTAGATGCTACAATTCACACAGCTGCGTTACGTACCACAGCTTGCTGCCAATGCGGCATTGAAAAAAGCCAAATATTGCTTGCAGTTTGCTTCATAATATTCAATTTGAATGTTTGTCTCAACCTCTACCCCATCCAATGACAACAAACATAAGCTGAGATAAGGATTTATTGATCCCTGAGGGAGGAAATTGGTCATCTACTGTTAACAGCAGTAATGTTCCATGAAGAAGCAATGCAGCCATATTAATGGATTACAGCTGCTTGTATGGCTTGTTTCAAAAAGGCAGCTGCCCTCTTTTCCTGGAAAGAGTCTCTTTTTTGCTTCCCTAGAAAAAAAAAACACTAAAAGGGGCCCTTACTTCCTTTTTAGTTCCACAATTGATCAAATGTAGAGGTTCCCCCTCCCCTCGCTGCTCAATTAAATCCAATTTTCATTCAATATACTATACTTCAACTGCCAAAGTATTCCTAAAATCCATTGTGGTCATACACATTTAACCCAATAAAACTGGGAAAGCATGAGTGGCATTTTAGATTTTGGCATTGGCTATTCAAAAATAGAGCTTGTACATCTGCTATTTTTTAAGTTTTTTATTTTGATAGAACTACAGGTTTAGAAGGCATTTGTAGAATCGGCCTCAGGTCTTAATAGTTTAAAAAAACAAGTGAGACAATTCTGAGACCCCCCCCCCCCCACCCCCCCCCCTTTTCACTCTCTGTACTTCAGTCAATGTATGTGAATGTCTCTCTCTCTCTCTCTCTCTCTCTCTCTCTCTGTAGGCTGCATGTCTGCCTGTGTGTTTATTTCTGGAAGCTCTCACTCACAACATGGCGGACATGTGCTTCTTTGTTATTGTTGCCACAACATCGTTCTCGACCAGTGCGGGCTTGTCTTTACCATTCCCTTCTATTCACAATGACAGCCACCAGCTTACAACAAAGCTGGCGTGTGATACATATGAATGGGTAGGCAGATCATTTATTTTGTGTTGCAATCTATCAAAACAGGTCAACAGTATTAAGTAGCCTACATAATGATTTCACCCCCATACAATGCACTCACCATTTGATGATGTCCGTATGGGATATTTGTTTCTTGAAAAAAGGCACTGAGGGCGGTCTATAATAAACAAACAAACAAAGGTTACTAACATTTTAATCCAACACACATTGTGATACTAATTAAAAGACGTGATCGTTGGCATAATTGAACCAACGATCAAGAGACTAAACAGCATGAACACCAACGTCTTTCCTGTGTTTATTATTATCAACGTCAAAAAATATCTATTTTCTGTTTGCAGACTAAACACTTTATTTGGGCTTATATTAGTCAATACAAAGCAGCGGTCATCATCTTTATTGCATAATAGCATTTGCAGTCATGTGGCGGATTATACTATTTAATCTGGAGTCAATCATAATTGGATACAGGGGGTTTATTTTGTACATTTTTCACTGTGTCAGCCTTAAACCCACGCATCATCATTCAAAAAAAACAACAAAAAAAAACAATTATTTAAATAAATTCAGTTTTGAAATGATCCGCTTCCAATAGGCTACTGTACAACAAATCATTCTTTATTTAACCGGTAAAGTAAAAAGAAAACAAAACTAGACTGACAATGAATGACAGGGCGAGTTCCAGACATAAACATTAAGCCTAGAATCTACACTTCGTAGTGTGGCCGTGTCGCTTGCCAAAAAAAGAACAGATCTACAAGGTAACAACGCGTCGCCAGTGCGAAGCGTTGTCAGCTTGTAGATCTGTTCTTTTTTGGTCTTTGATCTGTTCTTTTTTTGGTCTCTTTGGTCTGATCTGTTCTTTTTTTTCGACACCCGGGTCCAGATCATCGGCTATCTGAAAATAGCAGATCTACAAGCTCAGAGCAACGCGTTGGTGAGCTTGTAGATCTGCTATTTACCCCAGTATCATCACCCATCCTCCCTCCTCACCTCGAACTGCCAGTGTGCCGCTTGCAGGAGCTGCTTCGCCTGGTCTGCGGCACAACCCGCCGTCAGGACGAACTGGTTGATCATCACTTGATGTTTAAGTTCATCCATGTTTTTTTTAGACCCCAAGGCGTTGTGTCTCCTCTCTCTCTCTCTCTAACCCGCGTCCTGCTATAATCCCGTCTTCTTTCTCCGAGTTCTTTATAATTCCTCCTCTCTCTCGGGTTTTCTGTGCCTCAGTCGTCGTCCACCATTAAGAGCCGGTTGAGCAAACACAAATATTTACTGTAGGAGCGGTGGTGGAGGGAAGGCGGGGCCTGACAGCCCGTTTGACTGACTGACAGCCGGACAGCAGCCAATGAGGCGAGAGCGCCGCTGCCGGGGCTGCCGGGACTTGAAGTTCTGCGACCAGTGTTGCCATGTCTGCTTATTATAAGCGACTTTTTGGGCTTGTTTTTAAGTAAAGCTACTTATTATATTTGGGGCTTGTTTCTAAAGTGTACTTGCTTATTTAGGCTTGCTTCCAAAAGTTTTTAATTATTATTTTAACCAGTGGTTCTCAAATATTTTAATGAAAGTGTTTTGTGCCAGAAAGCATTGTGTTGTTAGACTGTTCAATGTTTTTAAAAATATTCCAAATATTCCACATTTTATTGCAAGAGTTTTTGAAAATAGCAGATCTCACAACGTTGTGGGCTTTTAGATCGGCTATTTTCAAATAGCCAATTTATAATAGGTTTTGGTTTAAAGTGCTCATGTGGCCTAGTTGCTTCTTTTGGGCTTGTTTTCCCAGACCTGGTTGCTCATTTCTCTCACAAAACCTGGCAATGCTGTCTGCGACCCGAGCGTCGTGGATCACGGAATTCTTTAGCGGTTTAAATGCGAGATTGTTTAACGCGTATCGACGTGTTAAACGCCACGCACGTATCACCCACGTGCATGCGCTCAAATATTATCGTTAATAAATGCTTGGGATGGTCGGATAGGCGCTACATCCCCACTGTGTGGCGTCCGTAACACGGTTTGTTTTGGACTACACCTCCCGTGAGCACTCGCTTTGTTTGTAGCAAGAGTTTTGTGAATGACGGGCGCTCTCGTCCAATTCCCATGCGCGCTGTGTCACTGTGTTGCCAAATATGGTAAACAAATCCACCGTCGCCAATTACATCTCTCCATGTTAGAATTATAGGCACAGACGATGAGTGCGTTGACGAGCCACATGGCTGCGCATTTCTCCTCTTCCACCCATCCAATAGTACAGTGGTTCTCAACCTGTGGGTCGGGACCCCCCAGGTGGGTCCCTACATGATTTTGAGGGGGTCCCCAGATGACAGTGAAGTGACAATTTAAGGACTTTTTAATAATAGTCTGACCACTTAAATGGCCAATTTAATTAATAATTAATGTAACACAGTCGTACCTATAGGTATGACTGTGTTACATGAATTGTTAATTAATAGGTCCTTAATGGAATAAAATTAAAATAATAATTGTGTCAATGATTTGCAAAAGGCACTGCTGTTTGCACTTGTATATATATATATATATATATATATATATATATATATATATATATATATATATATATATATATATATATATAATTATTATTATTAACAGCGTGTGTTGAAATATCTATTAGAGCAGCAGCTAAGACTGTAGATGGATGTCTCAGCCATCAATGCACCGCTTTGAATTGTGGGTAACTGGATATTGTAAACATCCTCTATTGAACAGCACGTTTATGGATTGTGTGTGTGTGTGTGTGTGTGTGTGTGTGTGTGTGTGTGTGTGTGTGTGTGTGTGTGTGTGTGTGTGTGTGCGTGTGCGCGTGTGCGCGTGTGTGCGTGTGTGCGTGTGTGTGTGTGTGTGAGAGAGAGAGAGAGAGAGAGAGAGAGAGAGAGAGAGAGAGACACCTGCTGGTGATAGGTAAAAACAACTGGTTTAACTTTAGGTCATATGTCTACATGAAATAAATGGCAGATTATGCTGCAGTTTCTCCAGAAATATTTAACATTTCCATTCTGTTTATCTCCAATATCAAGGAGAATGGCATGGTCTCCCAACTCAATGACATCACATCATAACATTTTCCTGCAAACAGCCTAGTAGGCAATATACAAGACTTATTTTAATGAATAAAACATTATTTCTTAATCAATCTGTATGGTTTGGTATGTTATTATACAGTAACTAGCACATTTGCAATAGCTGGAAGTGGTCTCCGTCAATTTAAAGATTGTAGCTTTTACGGTCACCAACAACCAACTGTTTAATATCCACAAGGCTTGACCCACATCCCAGTATCTGTACATTATCTCATAACTATACTTAATCACTCGTAAACTGTGTACGCATATAGATAACCATACTTACTCACTCCTAAACTGTGTACGCATATAGATATATGTGTTTCTGACACCATGTGCTCTTCTTCTTTTATCAAGATACTGCAAGTCCAAGTATACAGGACGTCTCTGTTGAAGAACAGCTGTCACCTGCTAGATAATCATGTTTTCATTTGTTCATATTCCTAGCCTATCTTGCTGAGTTCAGTATCAGTTTTGACATGACACAACACTTTATGGCTGAATAATTTTAGCATTGTCAGGTCATTCCACAACAGCACCATCAAGAGCATCCTGTTGAGCTGCATCACCGCCTGGTATGGGAGCTGCACCATGGTCGACCACAAAGCACTGTACGGATCAAGGCCCAGATGGAGGTGAACTTCCCTCCCTCCAGGACATTGAAAAAGAAGCGGTGCATATCAAATGCTGAGCGGATCATCAAGGACACTCACCCCCCCTGTTGGCAGATTGGCCACAGCCAGGCAAGTGTATCATGTCTGGTCTCTGTATCAAAAGCCATTTCACCAGACTATGGAGCAATTTCCCCCTGTCAAACTTTTTCCCTGAGACCTGTCGCCATGATGTCTTCTTGACACAGGCAATCTCACAGGCACTAACTTTGTGGGCATATGTATGTGACTGTGATTAAACTGGCACTATTCCTTATGAATACATTTATATGTTTGGTATCTGCTGCTAATGTGTGATGTCTCACCTGCACAAGAGATTGTGATTCTATATCTGTGACTATTTCTGTTTATTTGCCGCAAATGTTTCTCTACCTGCACAAGAAGCATTTCTGGCTGATTTTAATCGCTATTATAACCATGCATCAACATTCATAAAGTGGCATGGATACTGATCAAGGTTTGATTGCCCATCCTTTCTATTCAGTGTTAGAGAAATTAGAGAAACCATGAGCCAATTTGCAGCAACAGGTGTCCAGTCAAAATTGTTCCTGGGTCTCCTACCTGAGTCATTATAAGCCACTCTGAAAGAGAGCATCTGTTAAATGCCCAAAATGTTAAATTAATGTTTGTGACATTCATTGTCTCCCCCCCCCCCCCCCCCCCCACACACACACACACACACACACACACACACACACACACACACACACACACACACACACACACACACACACACACACACACACACACACACACACACACACACACACACACACACACACACACTGGTGAATGTACCTTAGCTATACTGTATGTGTACTCAGGTCCTCTTGAGAAGCTGTGGGGCATCCTGGGAACAATGGAGCAGCTGTTCAAACATTTGCCTGCCTCACCAGCAGTCCCCCATTGACCAGAGAGAACAAACCTGGAAGCATTCTTAAAGCAAAGACTCCTTGACAGGATGCAACAGCTGGCCTCAATTATTTAAGTTTATCTCTTCTCGCTCTCCTCATTTTGGGGTATTTATGTTCTTTTTGAGAACTGTAAATGAGCGAGCAGTTAGGATAAGATTGTACTTTGTCCTGCTTAGGACACTTTAATTGGTTTTATGGATGTTAAAAGGACACAACTTGTCAGTATAAGTAACAGTGTTGGATATTGAAGACATCTTATTGTATTTATGCATGTGCATGAGGGTGCTGAGTGTTTGGTAGTGTATTGTTTCTGGATGTCAGCAAGAATATAGTTAGACAGGCAGGCCCAAGTTATTTTGAGTGTTGAGTGAGCCACCGACAGGGGTTGGAAAATGTTAAACCTTTGCAGGTCAAAAGGTCACAGCAGCAGGAATGTGATTGCCTAATAGTTAGCGGTAGAGTAAGTGGATGGATGGTGACCTGAAGATTGATAGTTGTGATCAGAGAGACATGACCATGAGAAGAAAAAAGACGCCAAGCTGAGCAAGAATTGAAAATGTCTACAGAATGCTGGTTTCAAATGGACATTCTTTTTGGTTGTTCAAATAATATGAATATTAGCTGTTGTAACAGAGATCGGGGTTAACATCTATAAGCGATGGCTTTGTAATAAGGGTTTATTTCAACTATTTGATTATTGCTATTATAGAAGATAAACGTATTGCTAACACAAATCCCTGTGTTTACCACTTCTTTTTGCCATTAGAAATAATTAAATAGATACTTGTGGGAAGAGCAGATCGTGGCTAGTGTTGAACTTTGGTAGAACTCTGGATTGTAACTACATGGGCAAGATATAAGTCCAACTGGAAGAGGCAATTCCATTCATCTGCATCGAATGTCAGAAAATGTGTGTGCGTGTGAGATCGTTGAATACAGTTTGTGGCACTTACTATGATCTTGCATTTTGTAAGTCGCTTTGGATAGAAGTCTGCTAAATGTCTAATTTGTAATTGTATATATTGTCAGAATCCACTTTTTTGCATTCATTTATGTGCTGTGTCATTTGCGATTGCGACCTGCTTCACCATACAATGAGACAGAATGGAATGGCTGAGGTTCTACCAAAGTTCAACACCGCCGTCCGCCTTACGATATAATTGGAATAATCATGAAGAATACTAAAAGAAAAGTGAAACACAATTTTAGATGCTTAATTGTTTGTGAGTTGTTTATGTAAGTTTGCTTTTAGTGCCAAGCACCAGACAAGTTCCTTGTTAAATTGATTTTGATTCTGAAAAGTAATACAATAATACTATTATATATATAAATAAATAAAGAAATACATCACATGGATGCAACTGGGACGCATCATCAGTGTTGTAGCCTGGGGTCATAGGGTGTTTCGGGTCTCGCAACATACAACATACACCCTCGCCCAGGTGACCCAGCCAGGGTTGATCAAGCCCCGACTTACGTCCCAGTAGCACCCACGGTCAGTCCTATAGGGAAAGACAGGGCCACTCAGTCCGCTTCTCCGGAAGTACTCTGCCGGGATTCGGGGAGGCTCTGGCACGTGGAGGGACTAGGCACTGTGGGTTGTCTCCTGGCCGGGCTCCTCCTTCGTCTCACCAGGTCCAGGACCTGAGCGCTGCGCCAGATCAGATGCACCGCCCCGATCCAAACATTTCCTTCTGGCGTGATGGTTCCTTGGGCCGATACCACTAGATTGGGCCGTCTAATGGTATTAGCTCCGCTTGCGGTACGCTGGAATGGAATGGCCCTCCTAAAGGCCTCACCGCGGGTTTTTTGGGCTTCTTCCTCACGGAAGACACAGCATGGGGCGCTAACCCATACTGCTCCCGGGATGCCTTGACATTGCACTATGTTGAATGGAATCGGTAGTCTGCTGACTCTGCTTCCCTTCACATTTTTCTTTTATCAAGAAAAACAGTAGCACACATGGCAGTGAGACGGTGTGCACTGGCATGCTTCAATCTCTGACCAGACAGTGTTTGAGTCGTTCTGAACCACCAGACAACCAATACTTCAACATCAACTGTCATAGTTGCAGTAGTTGACCATTACTTTGTGCTTTAAAGTTTTAGTACATGGCCATCGGTCAGTGATGGTATAATTGCAGTACATACTCTATCCACTGGGTGGCAGCGCATCATTATAAATCGGATTATGGCACATAATTATGAAGCCTACCTTTTTCCTTCTATAACAATTCAAGAATTTATGTCAATTTTCATTTACAACTTGACATGTTAAAACAGCAGCCTATGGAATAGAATATATTCTAAGCTATTCTATTTTACGGCATTTTATTACATTTTGTGTGCCTCAGTGGGAGGTAATTGGTAGGCCTATAGCCTAACCCTTGTAGGGGTTTGTGTTTGAAGGGACTATGTCATTTATAGGCCGATTGCCAATTTTTCAGCAGTAGTAGCAAAGCCATGAAGACTAGCCTGGGCTGGCTATGCATATTGGAAACCATGCACTAACTCCTCAGATTAGGCTAAAATGGAAATATTCAAGAGAAGCAAAAGTACCTCAAAATTGTAGGCCTACTTAAATTCAGTACTTCAGTAAATGTACTTAGTTACTTTCCACCACTGTGCCTAATTAGTCTACGTCACGTGCACTCGTGCAGACATTCTTTTCTGTCCGGTCCAAAAGGCGCTAGAAGGCGCGGCGGGACCTGTGGCGCGGCTTTCTCAGCGGGAGAAGGGAGGGGGCGGGGGATAGGGGGGGTTGTATGGCGTGTGCCACCACGCTCACATTTCAACCTGTTTCTGGAGGTGGTTCTTCCATGGAGAAGAAAGAAAGGAAAACAACTACCTAACTGTTCTTATTGTCGTCATTGTACAAGCCTATAGGCCTACTGCTATTGTGTTGCTGTCATTGGCAATGGTCGGCATGGATGTGTATAGACTAGCTATTAAAATGGCATTCATTCATCAACAGTTATTTGCCTCAGAATTGAGTTGACAGTTGACAGCTCCTCATCATATGGTCCCCCCTCCACCATAGAGAGAGAGAGAGAGAGAGAGAGAGAGGGGGGGGGGGAGAGAGAGAGAGAAAGAGAGAGAGAGAGAGGGGGGGGGGGGGAGAGAGAGAGAGAGAGAGAGAGAGAGAGAGAGAGAGAGAGAGAGGGGGAGAGAGGGAGAGAGAGAGAGAGTTAGGGGGCAAGGGAGGGAGCGAGAGAGAGAGAGAGAGAGAGAGGGGGGGATGGATGATTAGAGGAGAGGAGTAGGCTACCGACCAATCAGAGACATCCTAGACATTTAAAGGGCTCGTGGAATCGCCACAACGTGGTTTCTAGTTTCTTATTCTAGTTTAAACACCAGCAGACCATTCCACAACAAGAGAGTTGTTTTCGTTTGGATAGACGGAACAGGACTGATCCTGCACGTCCTGAGTGTCGAAGTGGATTTTCTGGTGATTGGTGGCATTTCCTTCCTCTATGAGTTATTGGACTATTGCAGCCCACTAGGACTTGTTGCCCTCCCCCAACGCTGCACTTGTTGCGCAGAGAATAGATGCGCTGCAGGGCAGGCTGTCCTTGGAGAGCAGAGCTCAGAGACACACAACAGGTGGACGCACCTCTCTAAAAGCAGGATACATCTGAGGTACGGAATTACACACATATTGCGTTATTTATTGTTCTAATCGTCCAATGAATGTTTTAGCCAGTTCATATTTTGGCTTTTTATAGATCCAGCTGATGCCTATATCGAAAATGAATGCAATTCATTAATTGTAATCCTTTTTTTTCTCCTCATATAGGCTAGACCAGTATTGCCTGTATTGGCTGTTACACAGCTAAACTTTGGATGCTGATTTGAACATAGACCATCGTCTTTCAGTCTTTTAACCGCGTCCTCTGCGCCACTGCCGGCGCATCCGATCAGAATGCCGGTTCTGATGAGCCCCGACATCGCCGCCAAGTTTAAAGAGAAATGGCTCTCGGTTTACCCGGAGGACCACCAGCACCACCAGAGAACCACCGACCCGGTTCACCTGGACGACAGCCTGACGAGCCTCAACTGGCTGCAGAACTTCTGCATCCTCAGCGCGGACCCCCCGGAGGAGGAGAGGTGGAACGGGGTGGTCGCCGGCTGCCCGTCCTCCTCGCTCTGTCTCCGGCGTCTCGGGTTCCCACAGGTAGGGCTGTCACGATTACACATCGAAGTTGACGATTAATTGTCACACAAATATAATTGTAATGAAGGATTTAATTGTGTTTTCGTCCTTGAACATTGGAATGTATGAATAGGCCTACAATTTTAATTTCCATTTGTGTTTTTTTAGGCTTCATAATCACAAATTGCACAGGGCGGATATGACAAATAACTTAACTATAGGCCTACTAAGAAATTACTGACATGTTTAATCATTTTATACTTAGGGTTAGGTTTTTTTTTTTTTTTTTTTCATGAAACACGTTCTTCGTGAAGTGTTGTAAGGCAAGCTTGTAGATCTGCTATTTGTGCTATTTTGGGAAATATTTAGAAAATGTATGAACCTTTTGGTTCGATGACGATTATGACGATTAAGCAAAAATAATTGCGGTTATCTCAAATAATTGCGGTTATCTCAAATAATTGCTATTATAGGCGATCATGTAATAATTGTGACGGGCCTACCCACAGGGCAGCACCGACTCTCCGTCCAGCCCGCCAGCCGGGGACACGGCCGCCACCGGGATGCCTCTGTACCTTGGGAGCCCCGTGACCTCCGGCAGCGACGTCTCCACAGACCCGCGGACAATCGCGAGTTGTTACGCACAAACCCACCTGCACCTCCCCCTTCAGCCCAGTCCACCCCTGGAGGTCGACTACAAGACCAACCCCAGAGTCAAACCGCCTTATTCCTACGCCTCGCTCATCTGCATGGCCATGCAGGCCAGCAAGCAGCCCAAAGTGACTCTCTCCACCATCTATAACTGGATTACGGAGAATTTCTGTTATTACAGACACGCAGAGCCCAGCTGGCAGGTAAAGTGAGACCGTCCTTCTCTCAGTCTCTCTCCATTATTGATAAGGTACACTGTAGATAAACAGGGCCCCGGCTGACTGTGGACACCTGTGTCTCCATTGATCATGAGCAGTCCCTCTATGTGGGGCAGTATAGACAAGACAAAGAAACTACAAAAAGAAAACACCAACAAACAAAGAAACAAACAAAGAATTAAGTATATGATATAATATGACATAGGTCTACAGTAAAGGACAATTCTGTAAACAATTCATACAGCAGCTGCTGTATGAAACTATTGTATTGTCAGTCAGACTTGTCTCTGAAATTTCCATCTTCCAAGAGAGCTCTTACAGGGTTTATTCTGAGGGGAATTATGTACTGTGTGGGGGTGGAGAAAGCTGTGTGTGTGTGTGTGTGTGTGTGTGTGTGTGTGTGTGTGTGTGTGTGTGTGCGCGCGCGCGTGCGTGCGTGCGCGCACGTGTATGTGTGTGTGTGTGTGTGCGCGCGCATACACGCGCACGTGTGTGTTAATGAGGGTCCCTGAGAGGGCTAGCAGCTAAGCACAGCTGATCATGTTTGAAATGCACGGAGCCGTGTGTTACTAGAAAGCCTCATTAGGTACATTTGCTTTCCTATACAAACAACAACAATACCCCTGTCTCTCTCTTACAAAGACAAAGAAAGTCTGACACACGCACACACGCACGCACGCACGCACGCACGCACGCACGCACGCACGCACGCACGCACGCACGCACGCACGCATCTACACGTAGTCACACACAAAGAAAAATACACAGACAGAGATTCTCAACGAATAGAGAGTGAGTGAGGTGGACACTGGACAGAGCATATTTCATATGCATCTATTTCAAATGTATTGGAGAAACAAAAACCTATATCATATTCTTTTTTTTATTGCCTTTTCGACAGAACTCGATTCGTCACAACCTGTCACTCAACAAGTGCTTCATGAAGGTGCCCAGGCAGAAAGACGAGCCCGGTAAAGGAGGCTTCTGGCAGATTGACCCCCAGTACGCCGACATGTTTGTCAATGGCATCTTCAAGCGCAGGAGGATGTCAGCCAACCACTACAACAGCAGCAGCAATGGTCACAGACAGAGCAAGCTGCTGCAAGGCCATGACACAGTGGGTTACCACCGGTCCCAAAACGGATGCCTTTACCAAGGTGAAGTTGGGATGAGCACCAAACGCAAACACCTCTCTACCAAATGCCACAGCGACAGAAACCACAACAAGGTGGCACGGATGATACCCAAATCTCCCCTGCTGGCAACGGAGGCCCACGGCGCAGACATGTTGCGGGGCGACTTCGACCTGGCGTCCGTCTTCGACGACGTCCTTGGGGGGAACTGCAGCAACTTCGAGGACCTGGACATCAACACGGCACTGGTCTCCCTGGGCTGCGAGATGGAGGTGTCTTCCTCTGCCTCCGTCGTCCACCACGGGCACGTGACATCCATGGAGCTGGGCCTGCAGGGGAGATGGTGCGGCGGTGGTGGAGGAGGAGAAGGGGTTGATCTCCAGAACCAGGCCTCCAATCACCACCACCAGTCCTACGGTTACATGGAGCTGTCTGGTGCGTCTGTGGAGTGCCACACCACAATGGGAGACCTCCAGATGCCACATCAGCAGCACCTACACCAGGATCAGTTACTGCAGCCCCACCACCACCAACAACATCACCACCACCCACTGCACCAATTTGAGGAGGTATCCTCGCTGTTCCTAGAACAGCCTGAGGAGGTGGTGGTGCACCCTTGGGGGGAGATAAAGGAGGAGGAGCAGGTAATCCCGCTGACGTTAGATCAGGGCTTCGGCGCCCTGTGCGAGGGCTTCTTCGCGGAGATGCAGCCATGGGAACGAGTGGAGGCCTACCTGTAACCTTTGACCCAAATAAACCCTGCTTCCTCATCCCCGACTCCAAGTGATATTTGGCATCAGATTACCATGACCTTTATGACGAATAGACCAAATCCTTGTTGTTGTCCTCATTGAAATGAAGGAAGTTTGTATGAAGGAAGTATGACGTAAGAGCAAAATGGTCGCCATATCAATACAGTCAATGAGTGGCAGATCATTGCTGCTTTGGAGTTACGATCAAATGATCCCTACGTCTGTTGGGGACTTTTATGAGGGACTGAATTGCAAAAAAACTGACCTCCCCTCCTTGCGATGGCACTCTATACAAACAACAAAAACTGTAACGGTGTGACTCAAAAGATGTGCAGACTGATTTTGCTACATTAGCATTAAACTGTCTTTCTGCCAGCATGCAACGAAATATCATGGCAACCTACATTATGTTATGACATGTTATGTCAAGAGCAGATGTGTTTGAGCCACAAGACAAAACTGTCAATTAGTAGTTTTGAGGGTTGTAACAATTGGTCATTCATGACTTTGTCAAATAGTCAATTTCATATATATATATATATATATAAGCTGGGCATAAACCTTTGCTATTTGCCTACTGTACAGCCATGTATTACAAAGCAAAGCTGAAGATGATTGCCTTCAGAAAATACGATATTATGCACTTTGATAGGCAGCAAAGTTTTATTAGGAAATCCAGCCAGCCTTCTCTGAATTAATTACTTTTCTTTTTTTTTATGATACATTCCATGTACATGTGATACATCTAGATGTTGCTTTCTAAAGCACAGTGACCACACTGCAAGGATGCATATATCTCCATACAGAATATATATAGTATATATATATATATACAGTATATATTTATATTTAGCCATGAACTTAACACTGCAATATTTCAACTTTGACCATAAAAGAAACATTTGTTAAACATTTCAGACCTTTGTTGGACATATCCCGCCAAACAACTGACGAGGAAAATGAAGTTGATTGATATCTTTGTGTTGATTGATACATAGCAAAAGTCCAGAGTATTAATTTAACTCTGAGAGTGTAAATATGTACCTGTATATTAACACTCTGGATTTTGCTGTCTAGAAACAGAAGTGGGGTCTATTCTGAGACAAGCAGTTCTGGATTCTATCACTGGGTGATGGATTTTTTTTATCTTGGTTTATTACTTCGGTGTATGTCTTTTTTTATTTGTATGTTTTTATCTCTCACAAATATGGAGTTTGAGATATGTATGAATATGTCAATTTAGACCTATACATTGGTTGGGATTGGAAGCGAAAACAGATCATACAGGTATACGAAACGGGGAAAAAAATCTTGATTTTCTCATTTGTATAATACATCAAATTTGATACAAACTCTTTGATCTTATTCTGTTGTTTTTCATTTGTACTTTTTTAATGCTGTTAAAAAAAATGCAAACCACGCCTCGATGCAATAAATGGTGACATTGAAAAAACAACATTGCTTTATCCCTTGTTTACCTGAGAAATCTCAGCGATAACATGCCTATGAAAAATTGTATATATGGTATATACTGAGCACACAGTAAAATTACCAGTGTTAATTTAACTCAGAGAGTGTACAAATGAAACCAAATGTGTACACTCTCAGAGTTCAATAAACATTGGGAGTTTTATGGTGCATGGTTATTGTTTGTCTAAGGATTCGGTGGGTGTATCAGTAAGAGATAAAGGGTTATAGATATCATTACCATCAGGTAGGGACTTGTCTGGGCCTTCTCAGAATTGCAATATCCACTGAACAAATATTCATAACTGTTGCTTTGCCTGATATCGCTGCTGAGGTCAGCGTGATCATTGGTCAATGCAAAAGGTGGGGACATCGTTAGAGGGAATGAGCATGGAGGAGAGAGAGAGAGAGAGAGAGAGAGAGAGAGAGAGAGAGAGAGAGCGGTGGAGAACAGGGCAGGTATGGACATGTCGAGGACATGGAGCTTCCCACCTGCCTGTGATAATTATATTTGATGCTGAAGTCCGTCTTGGTGACACATGCAAACTCCTGTTGTGCAGGTGCGCAGCATCTTAAAGGCAAAGGTGAGGGAGATGATGGTTGAGCGGTATTTTTACGGTCAGATTGTCAGTGTGTGTATACTGTATATACATGGGGGGCTGTCATAAGAGCAGGCCAGTGAAGTTACAGTGATAAGGGGACCCCACCTCTCCCCACCACCTGACCAGCATTTACAGTAATAGTGTATAGTGGTAAATGCACTTCCTATACAGAACCACCTTGCTGGCCTTGATCTAGACGTGTGAGACCCTCCTCCTGTGATTCACCTTCCTTCCCTTTCACATTTCACAATACAGAACTGAAATTCAAAAGAGAGTGGAGTGGACTGCCCCCTCTCCCTTAAAAGAAAGTGGGGAACTGTACAACCCTGTAAAGTCGACCCTTGAGTGTTTAATTCAGCCAATGCAACAAATGGAGGTTGCAATAGAGAGAAAGGCATAGACAAAAGAAGCTCCTAAGGCATTGTCAGCATCAAAGCATCGCACTGATGCTTCCTTCTCTCATTGCCTCCCATCACACTTAAAGCTACGCTTTTACACAGCTCACACACCATGCAGGTCTTGAACTAAGCCTGGGCAATGTCTCAATATTATTTTGAGATTGTCATGTGAGACTAGATATCATCAGGGATTTCGGATAACGTAATATCAGGATATGACATACAGTAAGTGTTGTCTTTTCCTGGTTTTAATCACTAAAGCCCTATTTTATACTTTCTATATATTATCGTCACACTACGATATTATTGTCACAATATCGATATCAAGGTATTTGGTTAAAGATATTGTGATATTAATTATTTTCCAAATCGCCCATCCCTATCTTGAACCCACTGGAATGTTCTGCCAGCATTGTTTTTGTGAAGCACTTTTGCACCACAAGCACCCAGTTTATCAATCCGGGGGACTATGCCATCTGGATTTTCTGTGTATGGCGTCACCACTGAACACTGCACCTAATTTTGTGCAGAGTCATCAGCAACAAATCTAACAGGTGGTGCAACGAGAAGCCTTTCTCAGTGTAAAAAAATCAATGATGTCCAGTGATGAGCCAAACGGAACCTGGCAGTATAATCGATCTAGTTAATTAATCAGTAAGCATTTTATGAAGGAGAAAGCTATTATGGAGAAACGCCTTCAATATTCTCTGCGCTTCATAATGTACAAGCGTTTTGTTGGATACAAGCATTTAACATTGTCACATGTGGGTTAGAATGCATCAAGCAGTTACCAAAATATTTTGAATAGCTAGAGAGATTCATATCAAAGTGCAACAGACAAGCATATAGACCACAATGGAGCTATTTCTGGCGAAGAGATTTGCTGTAGAGAGAAAAAAGGAGGGGGCTTAGTATAGACCCCTGGGGGACTCCAGTCAACGAAGTAGGGTTAAAGTGGTTAAAATGTGTAGTTTTTGAGATACGTATCTGGGTGTGCCTCTGCCGACTAAAGTGATGGGAATAAAACAACACATGAGCACGTGCCTCACTACAGCTGTACATGCCACTGTATATATGCCAGTTGACCTGGTCCTATCAGGCAGAAGGCACAAATTGTAGTCGTGTTTGACACCAAAACGGCAGTGCGCTGTTGATTTGCAAATGACACACCCCCTAGAGTGCTTCTCTTCCCAGATTGGCGCACGGCGAGTCTCCAAATGCCAAACTCGCCACTGTGCCTCTGGAAATGGTCAAATTGCAAAATAGGGTCCACAATATCTTATGCACTTTCCAGGATTTCATTTCCACCCCAACCCCCACCCTCATATGAAAACAGGGTTTTCCACCTCAAATCTCTTTTTAATTGAAAATGGGGCAGGAATTAAAAAAATGAAAGCGTTAGAAATGCAGCTTATCTCTGTCCCTCTGCTTGTGGCTCCCCACAGCGCCAGGGTCATGTGCGAAAGATCCTTTGGGATGGAGGGAATAACTCAGATTCCTAAAAACAGCAGGGAATACAGCGAGAGGCGTGTGACCGCAGGCCCCCCCTGCATCGGGAAAGGATCACCTAAGTAGTGACATTTATAGGTTATTTTGAGCCTCTAGCCTAATTCATACTTCGCTTTACGACAGTGTTGAGTTGGAAAACTGTTATTTTCGGCAAGCTACGCTGTAGTATGAATTGGAATTTCCCCCCACCACCAGAAAAACTGGCGGAGAGTTTGAGAAGGAAAAACGTCCCCAGTCCTCCTCTCCTCGCAGACTCACGGCACAGTGTTTGTATGCATGTTTATTGTCCGCGCTTACTTACGCTCCACTACGTCCAAAATGGTGATGTTTGTTCATGGGCTCCTTTGTGTGTGTGTGTGTGTGTGTGTGTGTGTGTGTGTGTGTGTGTGTGTGTGTGTGTGTGTGTGTGTGTGTGTGTGTGTGTGTGCGTGCGTGGCGTGGCGTGAGTGCGTGTGCGTGTGCGCTGATGAGTGTGCTCCCTGTCGAGTGTGTGTGTGTATAAAGCTGCGATGGGCGCCCCATGGAGCAGGTGATAACACTATCTGTATGGAGCCAGGTTCCCGCCGGTCTATTCAGCCCTCTGGACACAGGCCGGGTCTGCTCAGCAGGCGGACCTACTCACAGAGGTGGCCCTCTGGAAGGCTGTGTGTGTGTGTGTGTGTGTGTGTGTGTGTGTGTGTGTGTGTGTGTGTGTGTGTGTGTGTGTGTGTGTGTGTGTGTGTGTGTGTGTGTGTGTGTGTGTGTGTGTGTGTGTGTGTGTGTGTGCTCACACACGTGTGTGCGTGCGCTCGTGTGTGTCTTGTGGTTGTAGTGTTTTGTGGGTTTGTCTGAATGATGTTACCGTGTCTCTGTGAGTCTCGGTAACAATGACAGTATAACATTTATGCCTCAATATTGGACTGAGGAGATTTGTGGAGATTTGTGTGTTGGAGTAGAAGTGGATGGGACCTTGCACAGCATGCGGACCTGCACACAGTAACAGGAACGAGCTTGGCTACACCGATTTTGGTGAAAAAAACGTCTGTGCGTCACATGCACATTTTGTCCGTGTGCACCGGCGTTCGTGCGCGTGTGATCATGTAGAGCTGATGACAGGGTATAGAAGGGGTGCCCACAGAGATAGAGACAGAGACAAGCAGGGGATGCTTACTATGTTTTATTACACTCACAGCAGCCTCTGGACCGGCCCTGATTAGAGTCAGACACAATAAGGGGAACCAAGGCCCCTCCCCTCCCGTCCCCATCCCCCCAGCCTCAGTACCCCTGCAGCCAGTGTCCGTCTGAGGGTTCACCTCTCCTTTTTTATTGGGAACAGCCACAGAGCTATTCTTCATGAGGGATTGCAGAAGGAAGACACATGGAGGGCTCCCCCTACTAATTAGATGTCTCATAGAGACACAAAGCAAGCCATGGCAATGGGTAGGCCCCCAAAAGCCTGTTTTATGGCTCCTGAGGGGCCCCCCAAGTGATTACAAGCACCGATAGCCTTTAGATGATTTTGATTGCATTTAAACGCAACGCATGGGGCAGTAAAATCTGCAAGTGGTTTTATTTCCTCTCAGGTTTGCTTCGCTTAGATTTATTTTCTCAATTTGGTTTTGTTGTTGTTTCATTTGCTATTTTGATTCTGTTTTTCATTTACATTACTATGTATGTAATGAATATATGTTATACAATACATTCTAGGCACTTAGCTGAAGCTCTTAATGCAGTGTGACTTAGGTCAAGTGCAGCTGCAAAACAAGCTTTACTTCATATACTCGTATCACCTCTAGCACACAAGCAATCAATATTGAGAATTGCATGGGGATCTATTATTACTATTATGCTGTAGCCTATTATCACAACAAGAGCCAGCATAAAAGAAAAAGAGAAAGCACAGGTATTGTATTTGTATACTGTATAGAACAGGGTTTGTCTGTATGTATACACAAAAGTACACCAATCACAGCTCACAGTACTATGTGCATGGCATTATGAAACAATAAACTACAGTACTATCTGCACAACCAGGAAATACCAAAGCTGTAACCTAGTTAGTCTATCTATGTAAAAGCTTCCTTTTTCAGTTAATCTCTTAGTTACACCAACTCTGTAAAGCATTTATAAATATTGATATTTCCAATGGCCAAAGGAGATGTAGACCGCCACCATACGTGCCCACAAGCAGCCAGTTGATTTTACATTGCCACTGAACACTACAGTGTGATTTGTGCTGCTTCATACACAAACAGCACACCTAACTTGTTATTGATCGCTAGTGTAGTGTAGCCAGATTTTGCGAAAGAAACAAACAACCAGGTCTACGAAAATAAGCCCAAAAGAAGCGACTTGGCCACATGAGGACACGCACACTCACACGCACACGCTCACACACACGCGTGCACACACACACACACACACACACACACACACACACACACACACACACACACACACACACACACACACACACACACACACACACAGCAAAATTAGTTATTATACGTAGCATCATATAATATTGCAAGATCAAACCTATATACATCAGCTATTTGAAAATAGCAGATCTACAAGATCACAACGCGTCGTGAGCTTGTAGATCAGCAATTTTCAACAGAAATCTTGAAAAGATTTAGAAAAATGTGGAATGTTTTTTAAACATTTTAACAACACAAATCGTGCATTGGGGATCCATGGCACAAAATTATTTCAGATGGGGGTCTGCAGGTAAATACATGTTTGAGAAACACTGTTTAAACAACAGGAAGCAAGCCCAAATACGCAACTGCACTTTAGAAACAAGGCCAAAAAAACGCAACCCGCCACTACCAATATTTACAAGTGACTTTACAGAACAACAAGCCCAAAGTCGCTTCTAATAAGCGGACTTGGCAACACGGCTAACAGCCGTCTTGGAAAGGGAAGGATCCCCAGCCCCTCCTGGCAACATGTTGAAGTGTCCTTGAGCAAGACACTCAACCCCTTATAACTGCTCCCATTGAGCAGGCTGGTGCCTTGCATGGTTTCCTGTGCCATCGGTGTGTCAACGTGTGTGAATGGCTATGTATATGTGAAATACATTGAAATGTGCTCTCAAGTGTTGGAAAGACTAGAAAGGCGCAATATAAATGCAGTCCATCCATTTAAAGATACGTCTATGTCTTGTTTATGGGTAGTTTAAGTTAACTTACTAGGGCAAAGACACCCTAGCGTTCAACCTATTTTTTGTTGTTGTTGTTCTTTCAAAAGAATCAGGAAAGGACCCTGTCACACTACTGTATGTCCAACCCTAATCCATTCCTGGAAAAAAGTCTGCCAATTGTCTCCCATCTCTGGTTTCCTAGCCCTCATGACATATTGATAAGGGGAAAAAAGAAAACACAGGATGGATATTCAGCGGCCTGTCCCTCCATTAATAGCCTCCTCCAGATTGGTCTGAAAAAGGGGGAGGGGCTTAGGCAGGAACCATACCTTAATAGACTTTCCAATAGGCTGTTGATTATGTATGACATGGTAATTAGGTTTCCATTTGGACGGACTGTGCCTTTTAAACAAAACAAATGAAAGGCAGGTGAATTACAGTGAAATAAAAAGGTTTGTTCATATAACATTTTGGACTGCACGGTCCAATGACAAATCACCATAACATAACTGACATAGCAGGAGGAGGTATTATTTTCTTTCATCAAAGAATGTTCCTTTGGTATTGGAAAGATATTTTTAAAGAAATGTCTAAGATACGTCTCTGTATATAATTCATTGCTACATCATCATTCATATAAATAATTATTGTCTTTCTACATCTGTATCTTTGTGTGTGTATAAGCGTCTGTGTGCGTGCGTGTGAATATGTTTAAGAGTACAGATCTACAGTATGTGTGTTCAGATGTGAGAGAGAAATTGGTGATTTGGGTAGCATGTACGGACTAGTATGTGACTAGACTGTGTTTATAGGTCTATGTATGTGTGTGTATCTGACTCCAGTGCGTTTTTTCTTTTTGCATCATGGTCCGAAAAAGAAAGTCCTATTTGTGGAGTTATTGTTAGATGAGGCCTTTATCCCTGCAAATACACCATTCTGGGTTAGTGGCAATAATTAACAGACCACCAGTGTCCAGCCCACTTAAAAAACACACACACGCACGCACGCACGCACCCACGCACGCACGCCACCCATGCACGCGTCCATGTGCTCAAAAACGTATTGCAGTGCCAACTACTAACATTCGGCCCTGTCTACATTCTGCCTGTCTGTCTGTCTGTCTGTCTGTCTCCCTGATAGGTGTGATGCCTCACCCTTTTCTTCATCCCTCTCCTCACCTCTCATTCTCCATACTACCAGAGATGGATGACGTTGTGGTCTTGGGAGGAAAACCCATTCAGAATCAGGACAGAAAATGTCTTTCAGTGCGGGAATACATGACAACATCATAATTCATAAATCCATGGACTCTCATCATCATGCTTGTCTAAGTGCTCAGAGTGCCTTTTCCCGTCAGGGACCTTGAGCAGTGAATTTAGCGTACCCCACACATCAAATGACAGCACAGCAGTCTTGAGAGTGTACAAATGGAAGCAAATGGACCCTTAACGGGTCCATTTGCTTCCATTTGTACACTCTCAAGAGTGAAATTAAGGCTTTTACTGTGCACTGCTGCTGGGAATGGGCAAATCGAATGTGGCCAAGTTATTTATTTTTTGGCTGAAGCTTTTTATTTATTTTTTGGTGACAGATTTGCTTGCTTGGAACACACATCTCTACTTGTTTTCCATACCGCACGTTTGCGCCTTCACACATATGTAATGGGGAACCTGTCATAGCTCATAATATCCTAAGGGAAAATTATGGTCTTTATCTCTGCATGTGCCTATACTGTCAGTTCCTACACAGAAAAGTCCTCAGTGTTAATGTAACCTTGAGTCTTACGGGTCCATTTGGGTCCGTTTTAACGCTTTTTGGCTGGAATTAACTCTGAGGATTTCACTGTGTGCTGCTGCTTGCACTAGGTATGCTGTGTCTAATGCTTTGTACACTGGCTGCATCAGTGCCAAACTGAGTTCACGATCCTTTTCTTTCTGTGCTTTTTTGTGTGATTTATACGTTCCATTGCTGCTTGTATCGACATATTAGCCGCTGAAATGCCTAAATTCCCCCAGTGATTGTGTGTGTGTGTGTGTGTGTGTGTGTGTGTGTGTGTGTGTGTGTGTGTGTGTGTGTGTGTGTGTGTGTGTGTGTGTGTGTGTGTGTGTGTGTGTGTGTGTGTGTGTGTGTGCTGGCATCACCATTTTAGGCCTTTCAAAGACATTCTTGTCCCGTGCCTCTGGTTTCTGTGGCTGCTGGACATCTGACAGTCAGACACGCAGCTGGCACACACACACACACACACAGACACAGACACAGACACACACACACACACACACACACACACACACAGACACACACACACACACACACACACACAGTCACACACACACACACACACACACACACACACACACACACACACACACACACACACACACACACACACACACACACACACACACACACAGGGCTAGCCAGAGGGCAGCGTGTCGGGGGGAGAACAGCGATGGCCTACTCTGGAGTGGTGCCGCGGTGTCAACATGGAGAGTAAGAGGACAAGACGAGACCTGTCTGGTCTGACAGTCCGCTCACTTCACTGCCAGGAACCTCAATTTAAAACGACTCGTTTTTTGTTTCACTTAACTTTCTTTCGTCGATCAAATTTCATGGCGTTATAATCCCTTGGTTAGGCCAGTGGTTCTCAAACATGTTCACGTCAAGGACGTCCAAATTGATACTGTATGTACTTGGCCACGGACCCCCATCTGAAATCATTTTGTGCCAGGGACCCCAATAAGAGAAGATGAGAAGGGGGAACTCGGCTCACTTGTACTTATGTAACTTTTCCCTGTGTTTACATAACAAAACAGCAAATAAGTAATTTTACCAATCATTTCCCTCTACACTAGAAGTTATCAGCCACTGGAGTAGTGTTGTGGTGTTTACCTGCAGAAACACTGTGTAGATATTAGTCTGGAATCTCTGTGTGGAACCTGCATTTCCAAGGGGCGGATTAAAAAAATGCCTCTGGTGATAAACCCACCCATATTTGCATACTAGTCCCTGATTGGTGCCCCGCAACTTTGGGCGCAGCTAAATCCAATCACAACTGGCAGATTCGTCTGGTTTCCAGGCTAGCATAAACACACTGCCCTGTCACTGTAATTTGGTGTTTTCACTGTTGTTTTGGAAACCAAAACAAACAGTGGAAACACCAAAATGCAGCGATAGGGCAATTTGCTTCTGCAGGTAAACACCACCACACTACAGAAGGAAATAATGGGTAAAAATGTGGACAGAACACAGAACATTGGTCCTGATCCAGGCAAAGAGTGGTCAATGAGAGCAGAGTCAAACCTCGACAAACAGCTACGCTTCCCCATTGACATCACCACATTGAGACATTGTCCTGTGGTCGACAACCCGAGAAGCGAGTCCTGTTAGTCGAGCTGACGGTCCCATGGGAGCAGGGCATTCACGAAGCATACGAAAGAAAAAAGTCACGGTATGCTGATTTCGTGGCAGAATGCCAAGAGAAAGGCTGGAGAGCAACAACCTATCCAGTGGAAGTTGGCTATGTTAGCCTCTCAACCAACCGCTTCCAGAGGGACATTTGACTTCACGGCAACAAAGGTCAAGAAGGTCCTAAAGGATTTCTCAGAAGAAGCGGAAAAGGGACGTTTCTGGCTCTGGCTGCAAAGAAAAGATAGGAGTTGGGGGAATCGAAATGCCACATAATGTAAAAAACCTGACCATCAAAATCCAGCTGCAGGGAGCGGTAGGGAGACATCTGCCTGTCAAAAGAATTGTGATGGAGACAGTGGCCAGTTCAACACACCATAATCACAAAGCATTGCAACTATAACTAGTAGGCTACCACACCATACTGCTTGTTGTGTATTCATTTGTTTGTCAATTTATTAACAGCTACTATTTGCAGTCTTACTTATCCTGTGGAACACTCCTGTCCGGTGATAATGTAGTTAACATAGTTGATTGATTTTATAGATGAGGTAGATCCATGTTTCTTCACATATTGTTACAGTGCATACTGCAGGCCTTATTGGAGGGATTTTAAATAGATTTTGAAGCTCTGGTTCCAAACACGTGGGAAAAAATCCATGATATTTCAATTCAAATCAATGGGAGACCTGTCAAACCAGCACTCAGTTGTCCGAGTCTGGTGGCGGAGTGGTGGGTGAGCGGAGCTTAGCGAACGTTATATTGGAATTGAGAGCTACAAAGATGTTTCGTAGGGCGGCCGTGGCTGAGCCTGTAGAGGCTGTCCGGGAATCGGAAGGTCACCGGGTTGGACCCTCGCCCAGTCTACATGTCGAAGTGTCCTTGAACAAGACACTTAACCCCTAACAGCTTCCTCCCTTGCGCTCATCTGAGCCATCTGCTGGGTGAAGCAGTAAAAGTAATTTCCCCTCCCCCTGGGGAAGAGGAAATGCTCCCTTTCCTTAAAAGTATTATATATGTGTTTATATATGTAGTGTCCATAAATCAATTTGTGTAATCATTTTTTTTACCTCGTTTGATACAATGTATGTAACCAAATACCCAGGACCATATGGCATTGTATTACTTTTATAATTTTTTTTGTCTGCTTCTTGTGTTTGTATTTTTTGTTTATCTCCCACTTGTTTTTGTGTCAAAATGTTAAACTTAATAAACATTGAGTCATAAACAAACAAAAAATAACGCACGTATAAACACGGGTCGGCGTTTCTGCACGTGCGCTAACGTGGTAATGTGAGTGTGTGCAGCGTATACAGTATGTGCATCCACGTACGACAGACATCCTGGAGGCCTCTCAAAGCCACTAGACCCCCTCCCCCTCCACCTTCTCCTCCTCTTCCTCCTTCACCTCCTCCACTCCTTCCCCCAGCCTCTTTTCTATTCTCCTTCCCTCCATCTGCACGCTTCTGAGTGGCTCTCATTTGATTAGCCATGATTTGCTCGGTGAAGCACGCGAGGCCTCTGACTCACCGCAACACAGAGCATGCACTGCAAAATGCACAGTGTTCATTTAACTGTGAGAGTGTACAAATGGAACCAAATGGACCCGTAAGGGTTCTATTTGTACACTCTCTGACTCTCGATGAATTAACGCAGAGGATTTTACAGTGTGGTAGGCACTGCTACATCGCACACCTGTGGGTGTGTGTGTGTGTGTGTGTGTGTGTGTGTGTGTGTGTGTGCACGTGTGTGTGTGTGTGTGTGTGTGTGTGTGTGTGTGTGTGTGTGTGTGTGTGTGTGTGTGTGTGTGTGTGTGTGTGTGTGTGTATTGTACAGTGTCTGTGAGGTGTATTATTTCTGTGTACACTGTACTGTGTATGCTATGTTTTGTACTGTGTCTATGCATATTGTACTGTGTGTCATTGTCTTTCGTGTTGTATTGTCTGTGTTTGATACATTGTTTGTACTCATTCCATATGTCAATTAATTGAATTGGGCTCCCAGGGTCATATTTGGTCTTCTCTCATAAAAAAAAAGAATAATAATATAACGTTCTAACGTAATCGATTTTTTTTTCGGCCACCTGGCCTTCGTCAGTGTATTTGTGCGAAATGCGCTGCGAATCGATTACTTCTGCATTTTAAAGATAATAACAATGATAGTGATATTGATATTTATATAGCACCTTTCATACATAGAATATGACTCAAAGTGCCTTACACAAAAAAACAAGTACATAGAAAGGAAAGCATAAAGAAACAAATCAAATGAGCAGAAAACAAAAAGAACAAAAAAACACAGAATATCTGTCAGATGAATCATTGCAAATGTGAACAAGGGTACAAGGGTAATTTGACAGGTGGCCACAATTATCTGTCACCATAGGGCTATATAGAAATAGATCACATACAGAATTGACGTCAAGCATACTGCACATTATGCCACATATGGTCTTGTACAGAGTCTCCATCAGTCAGTGCATGAGTCCTCTCTTTGCTGAGTACTTCTCTCACTAAATGTGGAAGTGTACACCCAAATCAAATGTGTTGTGTGCACATGATGATGCAAAACTCTTCCACATTTCATGGGAGAAATGCACAGCAGACAGGTTATATTCCCCCACAATATGATCTCCTCACGTCAGACAAATGCCATTTACATTCAAAATTGGCAAAGTTTCCCTTTAAGTGTGTTTTTCCCCACCTAGAGATAACAAAAGAGTGTGGTGAAGGAGGACACAAGTCCACCCCTTCTCTGAGCCTGGACACTGCTCAGGTGTGCACACGTGTAAACGCCATGGCGGTTATGGTGAGGTGACTGGCTGCGGTCTATTTACCGACTATGACCTCACCGCCATGGGTTTGTTGGGGAAATCACCTCTGATTACATAAGGATGACTGGTGGAGTGACACTCTATCTGGCCCCGGCCTGGGCTCTGCTCAAACACCTACCACTTAATAATGGATAAAGCGCTCAATGTGTGAGCGTGTTTGGAGGAACGTGTGTGTGTGTTTGTGTGTGTGTGTGGGGGGGGAGGGGGGGGGGGCTGCTTGCTGTTTTAGTGGTTTGTGACTTAAATAAATGGATAGATATCAAATTATCAACAATCTAATAAATACGACCTAATCACGTTGTTCAACCCTCACCTCAATGTGTGTCTATTAGACAGCCAGGCCAACATGTCAATGCTGAACTGCGATTGGCCCGAGAGAACAGGGCTAATCAACCATCGAGTGCAGTAGCAACTCAAGTGTCTCTTAAAAGGTAGACACACGCGCACCGACATGCTCTCTCACACACACACACACACACACACA
>NC_139951.1:21483661-21533661 GCF_963454915.1 Gymnoscopelus microlampas | reverse complement strand
GTCATACTCTATCGTGGTCATACTCTGTCACACGTGATCATACTCTTTGCATGCTTCATGAACACTGCAGTCGTTAGCATTTTGTTTTAACCCATTAAGACCGGGAAAGTATCTGTGTCATTTTAGATTTCTTTGGGCTATTCAAAAACAGCAGATAATATACAAGCTCATAGCGCGGAACCGAGTAAAAAAAATCGCGAAACTGAGTGCAAATCTTTGAATATAATATATTTTTTAAAGTGAACATTTGTAACTCAAATATTTGCTTCTGGGGGGTTCCCTGATACAAAATATTTTGAGGTGGGGGTCCGCGGCCAAATACATAGAATTTTGGCGGTCCTTGACATGAAAACGTTTGAGCACCACTGATTGGCCTAGATAGCAACATACATTTTTCAGAAAACTGTTAAGTTCTCTCTTGTCTATCCTCTCCTCCCCTCTCTTGTCCCAGGTGGTTTTACCCATCCACCTCTGCATCTCCCTCTCCCAATGGACAATAGCCATGATGTAGGCCCTACATCATGGCCTTGCGTGACCTGCTGGTTCACTGATGCTTGCTATGCATCCCGTGTCTGTCTGTAATGCATTATAAGCATGCTTGTAATGCATTACAATGTACTTAACACAGAATAATTATAGTTATAAGAACTCATAAATACTCATAAATAGAATAATCATATAACACAGTATAAAGCATTCTATACTGACTTATAAGGTCTAGTATTATAATACTTCATAATTGCTGGACACTCGCAGACACATTAGTGATTTATTCGCCCCTTCACTTGCTAGACTGGAAGTTAACAGGGGGCGAATATCTAATTCTCGCATGTGTGACCATGCCCTTATGCTTGCACGCATAAACACTTAAATCAACGACACCCACGTTATGTTATTATCTTGAGCTGCCATCCAGCCTTCTGTGAATAATATCCATGATAAGCTTTGTCTCCTTTATGTCATTCTCAAGTGGTGTCGTGTGTCACTGAGAAATGGTTGCTTCGTGGTTGCTAATTGCTACCCTGCTACATGAAACAATCCAATTGGCCACCATTCCGCAATATTGTTGATATTGTTATTTTGTTAATAAAGTTGAGCCAACTTTTGGATGCTCTTCTTGCCTGCTCCGCTCCACCGTCAATCGCAGATCTGCAGTCCGCTTCCATAGAAAACAAAAGGGGAGCATTTAAAAAAAGTGCCTAAAGTTCTAACCTTAAAATTATGTTTTCATATATTAATTTGTAAAAGTTGTTCGGTAGTCAAAGTTAAAGTATGCTAGCAACAAAAACGTGATGTTATTGAGCAAAGATTAAAAATAAATAACCCAGAGAGGATGATGAAGATATCTTGGTGTTTGAACTTGGTTTCAAACACCAAGGATTTTGGCTAGTATAGGCTACCAGACCCCCCTTCCTAGACTTTGTAGTCACATCGTTTCTTGAAGAGAAGAACCATTCTGCCAGTTTTTACGCATTCCTGACCAACCTCTATTGAGGCTCAGTTGATGTGGGCAGACGTTGGCACGGCCATGTGCCCTTTCCTGGCACTCCTCTGTTGCTCCCCGCTTCCATTAAGAACATGTAGTCTGACTATTGTGTGAGGTTGTGTGTGTGTGTGTGTGTGTGTGTGTGTGTGTGTGTGTGTGTGTGTGTGTGTGTGTGTGTGTGTGTGTGTGTGTGTGTGTGTGTGTGTGTGTGTGCGTCTGGTCAGAGTGTCTGGGCTAGAGAGATGTGTGGACTGAATCTTAACTTGACTCAATTGTTCATCAGTGTCAGCCTCCTGATACAGTATGTGCGAGTGTGCGTGCACTTGTGTGTATGTGTGTGTGTGCCACACATCCTCTCAAGGACATGAGATAAGGCAAACCGTCCAAAGTGAGGTTGCAGGGCCTACGCATTATTATCTCTACATTTGTTGTAGGGATAATATTCCATTAGCAGCCAGCCATGAAGATGAGCAGACTTCTGTGTGACTCCGAAGGTCCCCGACGTTATGCTGAAAAGTTGACCTCAACAATGTCACTGGGGTAAGATCCATGAGTGTGAAAACTACAATTGTTACTTAAATGTTTTTGGCCAATACACTTGCTGGCCGTGTCATTATCCTTGTTCGCTGTGCTTACAGCAAAATAGTGATATTGAGGTTTACGTAATGGCAGCCATAAAATCTATGGGTATGCCAGACTGATGCTTGCCTGCAAAGTGCATTGTGGGAATTGTATGAACATAAACACAAAACATATACATAAATATTTTTCCCCAAGAATACGGATGCCAGATTTGGCGGCCCCCCCTGTAGTAACTCTGAGGACCCCCTAGAGGCCCCGGACCGCCTGTTAAATACCCCTGGATTAAGGCATAGATGTATGTGTGTGTGTGTGTGTGTGTGTGTGTGTGTGTGTGTGTGTGTGTGTGTGTGTGTGTGTGTGTGTGTGTGTGTGTGTGTGTGTGTGTGTGTGTGTGTGTGTGTGTGTGTGTGTGTGTGTGTGTGTGTGATTACCATGACCACTGACAAAGGGACTGAGAATGCAGTCTTCTTTCTTTCTATCTTCTTTCTTTCTATTCCATATCAACCTCATGTTTCATATTTCTGATAAGATCACATCTGCAGAATCACATGTACCCCTGTGAACATAAACAGTGTTAATTAACACTGATCCATATGCAACAATCCATTTTCACATTCTCAGACTGTGTGCAAAGTGGGGATTGGACCGTCGCTATTCCAAAAACGAGGGACCAGTCTTTTGCAGTTTTTTTTCCTCCGCCCCATTCCTCCATAACACCGACCTCTCTCTCTGTCCTGGTGGTGGTGTGGCATGTGAATTCATTACCATTGGTAATTATGGGTTACCCCTCTCCACAGTAATCATTACAAAACACCCCCCAACCTTCACACAATGCCAATTAACATCCATATTCCCCAGGGAAGAGAGGCCAAACACCCACAAACTGCATGAGGTTAATAGCTGTGTGTGTGTGTGTGTGTGTGTGTGTGTGTGTGTGTGTGTGTGTGTGTGTGTGTGTGTGTGTGTGTGTGTGTGTGTGTGTGTGTGTGTGTGTGTGTGTGTGTGTGTGAGTGTGAGAATGCACACAAACTGAGAGCCTGAGACTTATCCCAGACCCATAAGGGTTTGGATCCACGTTTATTATGGTCATTTGGGTCTGTGTCGAGTTCCGTTCTATTAACCACGAGAATAGAAAACCTGTGATCAGTACTGATGATTAAGCTGACCTATAGGATCAGATTACACCAATGGGAAATGAGGGGGTGGGGTGGGGGTAGATGAACTGTGCCAGTGTGCCAGCAAGTTGAGTCAAAGTGGAGGAAAGAGGCTTGTAAAAATGTATTCCTTCTTGCAGGGAAATTAAGTCGCCAGATGCAGCACAGCAGTTAAGGTACAGACACAGAGTACGAGAAGCACTGTAAGATACAGCAAGGTTAGAAAGAAATACAAAAAAAACAAGGAGTCAGGGGTAGGATAACATCTAAACAAGAATGACACAGTCATATTATATCAGCTTGCGTCAAGCTAAAACCCTTGAAAAAGTACGGTTATACAATAGCCTAGTTAAAATATTAGATAATTAGAAACTCTGCAGCCGCAATGATACAAAGTCTCTGATTCCAGGTCTCTCTCCTCTGAGACCACTCAGACATGCACCGGGTTGGTATAGGCTAATAAAAAAATATCAGATCCTTTTGGAGATAAAATTTCCCGGGCCATTAGGGTTCAAGTGCACAATTTTGGACCCGTGAACACCTCTAATGCGAGTGGCCTGCAGCCACATGCATTTGTGATCATGCTGCAAAGAATTACTAAACATAAAGGCCTGGGCATTTGAGCAGGCACTGACACATGTAGGAAAGGGTGATTGATCCAGCTTTATTCACATCTACTCAATTGTAGCAATTATATGCAGTTATAACACTTAATGACTGATATTATGCACCATTAGGTGCCATTCTGATAGAGCAGAGACTGACAGGAATATAGAAAAAGAAATATCTTACATCTCCTTCACTTTCTCAAAGTCCCTCTATCCCTGCCTCCCATGCTCTCATCTCTCAACCGTGTTCTTTTTCTACCCTTCGTTCCCCGTCCCTTTTCTCCTTCCATCTCCCCTTCCCTCCACCTGTTCCTGTCTCTTCACCTCTCCCTTCCCCCATGCCGTCTTTCGGTTTCATAATCTGCATGCCGCCCCTGATAACCCTGCTGCTTGAACGAGCACAATCCTATTATCAGTGACAGTCAATTAAACACGGAAATGCCGAATGTCGAACGCATCAAACCGCAACACGCAGAGGGCACTTTGAAGAACGAATAATTCAAATGGGGAGCTGTCTATAAGCGCACATGCTGAGAGAAAGATCATTTCTGGGAGGCAGACATGGGAATCAGCCACTGTGTTTTAACAACCATACTCCATACTGTCAGCCTTGCATACAGCATATCGTACAATACATAGACTTTTTTTTCCTGTTAATAGCTTAATGTGTGGCTGGTAGATTTCAGCTGTTCACATTTCTCATTAAAATGTTACAGAATTTAGGCCTGCCCAAATAATTGAGACTATAATTGGCTAAACATCAACATGGTTATAAGTCATGGACATTTCAATTTTGTTCATAAATCAGTCTTTTCTCCAGAGACTATTTTCATCTCGACTCTTATTAATCAAGCCCCAAGGACCGGGGGCGGTTTGGGCCCACAACATGAACGAGCGAAAAGGGCTTGACCAATGCACTCGACTCATGGGCTTGTGCGTGGAGGTGGTTATAAAGTGCATGCAAATGGGTCCATGATGCCATCAAACCAGTGGGCCTAAACCCAGAAGGAATGGGTCCCTATAGGGATGTATGCACTAACTTTCATTGAAATGAGTGGGTGGGGATTTTGTGTCAGTCCTCCCGATAATATATAATGTAACTAATATATAATGATATATTTTTTAAACTGCTCAATCTGGAAAATCATAGTAATGTCAGTAATGGTAAGTCAATCGTATGCTTAACATGCTAGACCTCGTAGGGTTAGTCAAGTCAATGTATTCATTCATTTATTAGAAATTGTATTTGATAGGAACTGATGTGCTGCAGTTTATAGACATTACTAATCTTCAACTTTTGTCCCTAGTTGAGCTTTATATATACATATACATACGTAATGATATATGCCATTAAAATAAAAAGCAGTTACACATTTATAAAGCACATTTAAAAATGTAATTTAAGAATGGAAGAATAGGTGCAGAAAGAGTATAGAGTATATTGCTAAATCCTGAGAGTTGAATTAACATGTTGAGTGTTGCAGGGTAGCTGCAGGGGAACACAGAATTATACATGCACACACAGAGAGAGAGAGAGAGAGAGAGAGAGAGAGAGAGAGAGAGAGAGAGAGAGAGAGAGACAGACAGAGAGAGACAGAGAGAGACAGAGAGAGAGACAGAGATGGCAATGGGTCACACTGACAAGGTGGTCCCTACAAGACCCTGACTGGCAGGCACAAAAGACTACAGTCAAGATGATACAAGAGTATGGACAAGAGAGACCTAAAACAATGAAGAACTAGAAAGGTCATGCCGACCATCCTTGGATCTCTGTGTGTGAGTGTGTGTGTGTGTGTGTGTGTGTGTGTGTGTGTGTGTGTGTGTGTGTGTGTGTGTGTGTGTGTGTGTGTGTGTGTGTGTGTGTGTGTGTGTGTGTGTGTGTGTGTGTGTGTGCGCGCGCACACGCAATCAGCGGGGTGTGTTTGCGAGTGTAAGTGACCCTGTATTCATGTGTGTGTGTGTGTGTGTGTGTGTGTGTGTGTGTGTGTGTGTGTGTTTTGCCACACTGAGTGAATAGCAGTGAAAATGACTGTCACATTGTGTTGACACAGTAGGGAGAGGGGGGGGGAGTCTTCCCTCCTCTCGTCCTCTTTTTCCCTCTCTCTGCTCTTTCATTGCCGTTTGTGTTTCTGTGTGTGTGTGTGTGTGTGTGTGTCTAGAGCCCTCTGTGTTTTTGTGCACACATGCATTTGTGCATGTGAGTGCGGCGCTGTGCGCGTGTGCATGTGTGTGCGCATATACGTGTGTGTGTGTGTGTGTGTGTGTATGTGTGTACACACCCTGGCACACTTGAGTCTTTTACTGATTACCTCACTGTGGAGTGCTTTTAACGGTCAGGAAGGATTATCAGACGTAGACTTTTAACCCTTTCGTCGCTCGCCATCCCCACTATAACCTGCTGACCAATGACCCCCATTGGCTTTCTTTGTTTTGTTTGAGGGCTCCGTGTGTTAAAGAAATATCCCCGAATTAACACAAACGGCTGTCCCTGACTGACTGAGTGACAAGTAACCCTGTGGCCCAGTTTTCTAAAGAATATCAGTGTCAGGAACACTTGATGCCATGTATTTGGTCAGTGCAAAGAATTAGCTTTGGCATGTGGCGCAACGGTAACTCAACACTGAAAGATTAATGCAAACCACTGACACAGTGGATATTCAAGGTCTCATGTAGTCTCTATCGGGTGGAAAACAAATTCAAATTCAAAAATAGCAAAAGTAGCAGACCTACATGCTCCGAGCTTGTGGATCTGCTACTTTTGATGCTTTTGGTACGACGCTGTAGTATGATCAAGTGGGGTATTCATTTACGAAAGAGATACATGGAGATAAGAGGTTTCTGCTCAACAGCAATAATATACAGTATAGTGCAGCTGGACAGTGCCGAATATACATTCAGACAGCTTATAGCTTAACCCATTCAATCCGGGAACGCATCTGTGTCATTTGAAGATTTCTTTGGCTATTTTCTTCTGCTATAATCTTTGAATATATATATATTTAAAGTGTAATGTGTAACTCAAATTTTTGCTTCGGGGGGGGGGGGGGGGTCACTGGAACAAAATATTTTGAGATGGGGGGTCCGCGGTCAAATACATATAATTTTGGGTGTCCTTGACATGAAAAGGTTTGAGCACCACTGATATTACAGCAACACACGTTTTTCAGAAAACTGTTAGGATTTAGAAAACATTTGTGGATGCGTTCCGGGATAGAATTGGTCAAGGGGCGTGTCACACCAAACCGACGTCGGCATTGATAAGTGTTGGAAAGCGCCTGTGGCCAGAAATCTGTTGTACACAGTCGTGACGGGTCGTAAGTTGTAGTGAGCCGTCGCTCGCCAAACTGAGCTTTTTACAAAGCCACAAGGTGTCCAATGAGTGGAGAGTATTATAACATGAAAACATACCAGACACATAGACAGCTACATAGTTTGTCACTGGATGGATTGACACTTGTCAATGAATATGCCAATGAATATTAATATCAGACAGTGGTGGGTGATCAAAATGAAGGAATAAGAAGTTACTCCTGCAGAATGATGGTGGCTCATGAAAGAGTCATGTTCTGTTGCACTTTAGTTATAACACATGCTGGCATCTATAATTAGGGGCAGCGATGGCCTGAAGGTTAAAGGGGTGTGCTTGTTGCCGGAGGGTTACCGGTTTGATTCCCCGGACCAGCAGGAAATATATAGCTGGGGAAGTGATTGGCCATCACTCACACCTCCTGCAACACAGCCGCAGTGCCCTTCAGCAAGGCACTGACCTGCACTGCTTCAGTGGCCAACAGTGTGATTGTGGTATCTCCATATGCCTATATATGGGCATATCGGTCGGAATGGCAGCTCTGCAATTCCGACGGACTTCATGCCAGACACCGCATTCCCACAGGTCCTCAGCGATATACACGCTCAGTTTGAAGTCGATTGGCCGGCGATTCTCCAGATGTGCTAAGGGCAGATACACGCATGCACGCACACAGAGATTTTGTCCATTGGTAGTAGAATAGATTTTCGGGGGTATAACTGGTGCTTACCAAATCGATTCATCGTCTGTGACGGGGACAAAAAGATCTGATCCAACAGTGGGTGCAGCAGGGTCCTCTCGGCTTTGGTGTATGAATTAACCTACAAAGGAAAGCTGATCCCTGTCAAAGGTCACAGTCAATGGTCAGTTTTTTTTTGTTTGCCTGTTTCTGCTTGTGCGGCTGTGTTACTTTAGCTAAATACACGTATTGTATTGTATTGTGTTGTGTGTGTGCATGTGTTTATGTTTATGTGTGTTTTATATCCAACTGTGTCTATCCATGTGCCATGCAGCCGTGCGTGTGCTTACAAGCATTTTGCACTTGTGAGCCTTTTGTATGCATGTCACTCGTTGTGAACACATACATGTCCCCCTGCCAGTGTTTTATCTCCAAGGTGGTCGGGGACATTTTGTTTCCCTGTCCGTCTCTCTCTGCCTCCTTGTGTCTTCCTTTGTTTTATGTGCGTGTCCTGCCCTGCCCAGCCTCTTCTCCCATTCAAAGCCCAGTTTAGCATAACAATGAGCTGCTTGCTGCATGGGTCTCTCTCCCCTATATGTATGGCCCTGACCACCGTTGCCCACTGGCAGGGCCCCATTCACCTCTGCCATAAGCCACACAGGGCCATAAAGAGCCTGTATGGCGGTGGTGGTGGTGGTCTGACTGGGCCCCCCCAGTAAACAGCTAACACAGTGCTTGTTGTGTCTGCTGGGAAATACCGAGTAATGGGGAGGATGGTCAGGAGGGTGGGGGCGGGGCTACCAGGTTTACGTACTTGGGTTTTTGTTGAAGGTAAAAAAAGAGACGCTTTATTGGTTTTATGGACCTGACTGGAGAGAGGAGCTGAGACTGAATGAACAGGAAAGCTGTCAAGAGCTAATAGCGCGGCATTCAACTTGAAAGGCGGAATAAAGGAAGCGGAGGACGAGCAGATTGTTCGGTGACTGGACACAGGTGGTTTGACCCCTCGGCCTTGTGTTCCTGACAGCTTTCCCAGCGAGGTTTCAAGCTTGTCCTTGCTCATGCACGTCGTCTCAAAGTGTAGTCCGTGTTGGAGCTCACAATATTGAATGTGAGTCCTACGCAGTAAAGTCCTCTGTGTTAATTTAACTCTGAGAGTGTACAGATTTAAGAAAAATGGACCAGTAAGGGTCAATGTTTATGTTTGGCCCTTTATACAACTTTATACAACAACCGCACATATATACACACGCACACAAATGCACAAATACAACAGTACAGTAAGTGACACACAAGCACGCACACGCGCACGAACGCACACACACACACAGAAAATACACCTTTACAAAAGTCAAAAGAATCAGTCAAGAGAGAATCAAACCGAGAGACCCGATAGCTAAGTGGTTAGGGCGCATACCACTATAGGCTCTAATCATTAGAGCCTATATAATCGAATCAGGGATTCGCTGTCAGCCAGCCATCGAACCAGTATTTTGTTCGATTCCCAGCTAGCCGGACCATTTTCTGTATATGACTTCCCTACTCTTTGCCTACATTTCCTTCCTGTCTGCATAACATGTGAAAATGCCCCCAAAAAAGTATATATAAAAATGAGAGTGAATTGAACTGATAGCATCCTCCTTACCAGTGATCCAATCTTAATTTTTACAGTTTCTACAAACAACATCTCCCACAGGCAAGTGGTTGTGGGAGTTTAACCAGAGACATCATCTTAGTCTGAATTTTAAGTCAGGCCATATGGGAGAGAAAAGTTAGAGTAGTACTGCTAGCGGTGACAAATAGGTGCAAGTTTGAGAAAATGCTACCATGATGCTCCCATAAGACTTGTGGTGCAAGCCTGACCGGCTTTTATTCCAACCAAACACTACATATGAGCTGATTTCACTGCTTCATACATGTGTATGATGTTTAAGGCTAGTGGGCTACCCCTCCCTGTTGGTTGTTGGAGGTCAGGGTGACATCCTGACAGAAGGCCAAACATGATTGGCTTCGTCTGAAGAGCCATCGAACATCACGCTGCTTTTACACTGTAATAGTAGCAGGGAATTCATGGAGACTCAATGTGATTGAGGCGCGGGCATTCGTGACGTGTGTGTGTGTGTGTGTGTGTGTGTGTGTGTGTGTGTGTGTGTGTGTGTGTGTGTGTGTGTGTGTGTGTGTGTGTGTGTGTGTGTGTGTGTTTGCATGCCTCAGACCTTGGGAGAGCTTGCTGTGCATGCCCCAGCTTGTCCCAGCGATGCCACAAAGCTTGTCAGGGGTGAAGGATGATCATGACAGAGGAGAGCCAAGAAACCACACACACACACACACACACACACACACACACACACACACACACACACACACACACACACACACACACACACACACTTAATGCACACACAACCATCACATAAATGCTATGATATATGATACACCCAGCACACAATGGTAATTTTCTGTTACAAAATCTGGTCTTTATCACTCCAGTGCACAAAGATGAAGAGAGAGAGAGAGAGAGGGGGGGGGGGGGGGGGGAGGCTTATCTTAAGGAAGAGTTGTATCCAACAGATATTGACGCAGGTGACGGCAAGTAAACAGACTTCACTGGAGAGGTTCAGATAAATCAGATGACACAGACTGTAGGACACACAGTTTGTGTGTGTGTCCTGTATGTCTTGTCTGTGTGCACATGAGCGTGTGTGTGTGTGTGTGTGTGTGCTTTCTCTATACCACACACAGAGACAATGACAGCAAAGCTATCAGTTAACATGATAAGAGCAAACCAAATGTAATGTCAGTTTCAGAGGATAGGAGACTACGTTGATTCAGCTGTAATCCTGCTCAGATTTGTGTTACTTTGCCCAGTTATTATCATTGAACTATATACATTAAGGTGTGTGTGTGTGTGTGTGTGTGTGTGTGTGTGTGTGTGTGTGTGTGTGTGTGTGTGTGTGTGTGTGTGTGTGTGTGTGTGTGTGTGTGTATATATATATGGCGCTTTGTGTTCATTTATTGCACTTTGTTTTCACAGTATCTTCACGTTTTATCTCAACTATGTATTGTATTTCTTGCACTTTGCTCTTTTATTGCTGTTCTGTGCTATGATGAGCACACACCAACACACACATGCAAGAAAGTGATTTATCAGTCTCTTTTGCATATTTTTATGTCGCTATCATGCTGCAAATGGCCCTCGGCTTGAGTTTCAAGAGAAGAGTGGCAAACACTTTGAGTTGCTTCGGGTATGTGTTGTGAATCACATAGTGGAAAGCCCATCTATCTCTACTGCCATTACTCTACTGTCTTGTCTTGCCTTGAGCATGCATGCACACACGCACGCATCCACGCACGCACTCAGAAATACACACCCTCACAAAAAAAGACACACTTGTGCCTGCACCAGAGATTACAGCAAAGCAGCCCCTATCATACAAACAGGCTGATGTTCAAATCAACATCTCATGAATATCTTTGGAGTACAAAAAGCTGTCAACAGTGCTATTTAAATTTTCTGGATCATTGTGAAACATACAACAAAATTCTTTTCTGTGTTCTTCTGATGTTGGTGGGATGGAGGATTGATTGGTCTCCATCTGCTGGAAAGAAATAATGATAATGGAAGTGTCACATTTATCTTGAACCTTGGCAATCAAACAATGATTGTCAGGTGACGCTGGAAAATCAGACTCACATGCCTGTGTAACTCAATGTGCAATGTTTTAGTCTACACTCAGTCTTAAGTTAACCACATCACATGAACAGTATGAGTAGTATGACGCAGGGACATACCCCTAATCCAACCCTTGATGCCAAAAGCCAAGCGAGGAGGCATTAGCTCCCATTTTTGTAGTCTTTGGTATGACCCGGCCGGGGGATTGAACCCCGACCTCCCAATCTCAGGGCGGACACTAACCACAAGGCCACTGAGTTGGTTATTGTTGCATTATGTAACTTACCTGTTCTACCCCGGATTTGAACCTAGGCCTCCTGCGTGGTAAGTTTTTACCACTGAGATAATGCCTGCCTGCTTGCTCTGGGGAGAAATTTTATTTTGACCTTCAGGTCAAAATGTGTGCCCACAACTCCTGAATCCTGCCTCCTTAATATGTAAAGAATGCTTGCACTTCTGCAGAGACTAGGAGCTCAAATCCACCGTGGAGCGGATATATGAACACAATTGGGCTGTGTGCATTTTAACCACTTACTGTATGCCCTATTTTACACTTCATTGTATGCCGCCTACCCAAAAGCTCACAAAGCGTTGCATCAATTTCCTTGTGAGCTTATAGATCTGCTATTTTTGTTATTTTTTCAAAGTATTTGAATACATTTGGAACATTTAAAAAAATGTTTGTCTATAACGACATGCCCAAAATAGGAGTACCTGGTTGAATGTGCTTAAGATTAGAAACAATGTAGGGGGTAACATGTTTACGCACACATTTTACATTCAGGATTTGACAGCGCAGGGCATTGAAAAACTGCTCTTGCTTTTGTGGCTCTTGTTGGTGATTGCAGGGGAGATGATTGACAGATGGAAATGGTCCTCCAGCCATGCTTGGAGGACAGGAACACTACTGTGTATCATGCTGTGAGACTTGCTGTTCCATGCGATATGTAGCCAAGATAAAAACACAGGGTGGAGGGTATAGAACATCATGTACTTTAACCTGAACATGTGTGTGCGTCTGTGTCGTTGGTCTATGTGTATGGAACATGCATACATGCATACATAAATTACAGGTGTGTCGCTGAGCATACACCATGCGCTTACCTATGCTTGCGTGTGTGTGTGTGCGTGTGCGCGTGTGTCCTCTCTTACCCATCTATGCTGAATCATCCTGAGCCATCGGACCAGCTAACAGTCAGGAAACCTCCCCTTTAGTACTGGCAGGCCCAGACTTGCCCCTAACAATGATTAGACACACTTGTTTTACACACCAACACAATGGAACCTTAACTGACAACTATGTGTGGCTATTGACCCATCAGAAAGCTGATCAGAACAGGGAACTCACGCAGGGAGGTGGAGCTTTCCTATTGGATGGAAACAGAGTTATGAAATGTGGGTGATCTGCATTCTACCGATGGCTGTAATGACCACCAAACACAATGACATGTTCTCATGTTCATGTTTGTGTCCCCTTTCCTCCTCTCCTCTCCTCTCCTCTCCTCTGCTGTGTGAATATCACATAACAATTCCATGAACATGAATCCAAAGAGATGCTGCAGCACACAGAAGGCAGTTGCATGCATTTACACACAGAGAGAGAGAGAGAGAGAGAGAGACAGACAGACAGACAGACAGACAGACAGACAGACAGACAGACAGACAGACAGACAGAATAAGAGAGACAGAGAGAGAAGTGATGGAGAGAAACATAGACAAGAGAGGATGAGCAAACGGAACAGAGGAAAAGAGAAAGTAAGATGCCATACAAGAAGAGCCTTGTCAGACTGCTCAAAACAGACCGTGGTTGTGCGTGCGTGCGGTTGCACATGCACAACCACCTGTCTGTGAGTGCATCCATCTATCTGACTGTATGGACGCAGGTGACTGTCTGTGTGCATGTGTTTTTGTCTTTTTTGTCTGTGTGTGTGTGTGTGTGTGTGTGTGTGTGTGTGTGTGTGTGTGTGTGTGTGTGTGTGTGTGTGTGTGTGTGTGATTAGTGCCAGGGTTAAGTAGGGGATAAGAGCAGAGGGCAGCAGGACGGCTGGGGGACACATGGCCTGGCCTCTGGAGATGACGGCTGTGTGTGTGTGTGTGTGTGTGTGTGTGTGTGTGTGTGTGTGTGTGTGTGTGTGTGTGTGTGTGTGTGTGTGTGTGTGTGTGTGTGTGTGTGTGTGTGTGCACGCACACGTTTGATTAAGTCTTTATGAATTACATTTTATAGCCAGGTCACTCTTGCTTAAGAGATTTTTAATCTCAATGACCCCCGCCCCCCTCCTCGTAAAAAAAACAAAACAAAAGTGTTACTGTGCAGGGTATTTGAAATTGAGATGGAGGGCGCATGTGTGTAGGTGTGTGTTTACATGTTTAATGTGTAGAGGGGGCATAGTCAGTGTGTTGGTTATAAGCCGTCTCCCCCTCGTTAGTTTGTCTTTTCTGTGCTGCAAATCTAATGTATCTTTTGAAACCATAAATGCAGTCTTGTATACTTAAATTAACACACACACACACACACACACACACACACACACACACACACACACACACACACACACACACACACACACACACACACACACACACACACACACACACACACACACACACACACACACAGACAGGTATGGGGGTGCTGCAGTGATGGAGCAGGTGGTATATAGGAGCATGTGGTCTGAAGCAGCCCTATAACATTACTCCTCATCAGCGCTGTCATAAGGTGGGATCAGACAGGTGCTCTGTAGGCTCGCAGCACCCCTCCCCCATGTGTGCGCACACACACACACACACACACACACACACACAGACACACACACACACACACACACACACACACACACACACACACACACACACACACACACACACACACACACACACACACACACACACACACACACACACACACACACACACACACACACACACACACACACACACACACGCACATCAAAAGATACAAGACCCCAACACTGGCCTTAATACATACACACAAACACGTAATCACCCCACCCCCTCCTTCACCTGATGGCCTCTAGGTATAACAGTGGTTAACTGTGTGTGTGTGTGTGTGTGTGTGTGTGTGTGTGTGTGTGTGTGTGTGTGTGTGTGTTTTATTGTTTTTATTCACAAAAATACATATAGAGGAATATAATGTATTTGTACATAATCTGTCAAAAGGATAAAACACAAAAAGCCATGGAACCTATTTCTGTGTGTGTGTGTGTGTGTGTGTGTGTGTGTGTGTGTGTGTGTGTGTGTGTGTGTGTGTGTGTGTGTGTGTGTGTGTGTGCATGCGCGCGTGCGCCTTCAGGTCACTCTAGGCACAATGAAGAGTGAGTCTGTCAGAAGGCACCTGTTGGCCAGCTGTCAGTGTCCAGTTTCAGCTGACAGGGTGATGGTAGGTGGATATCCATCTACCCATTTATCCATCTATCCATCTACCCACCTACCCATCTACCCATCTACCCATCTACCCATTTACCCATCTATCTATCTATCTATCAATGTGTTTGGTTGCCTGTTTGTGTGTCTTCTGTCTGTCTGTCTGTCTGTCTGTCAAACACCCACTTATCCATCCATCTATCCATGTATTCATCCATTTAGGAGAGGAGAAATGAGGAAAGGGGCGAGCAGAGGAGGGAGGGAGGAGATGGAATACACGGCTCCTCGTTTGATGCAGATCAATGGGTCGTAGATACTGTCCCCCTTCACTTCATGACACATTACCATCTCTATAGGAGCCCTGATGGAGGGGAGGGGGCAGGGAGAGACGCCAAATAATGGAAGGGGAGAGATGAAAATGTAGGGCACCGAGGGGAGAGATATATGAAGAACAGGGAGAGATGAGGAAATGGACTAAAGGAGGGGGGGTGGGCGACCCTTTTGGGTACACGATCACTTAGCTGTTTTCCAAGGCTGGCGTGATCACCCCAGTGTGTGACATCGCTTTTACGTCTTATTATATAGGTTGCTAAATTGGAATAATACAGTAGAATGAGTCAATTATTTAACCCATTAAGACCAGGATCAAGATTATTTTATACTTTGGATATTTTTGAAAAATCGTGAACATGTGTGCAAATATTTGAATATATATATTTTTTTAAGCGAACATTTTTAACTCAAATCTTTGCTTTAAATACATATAATTTTGGGGGTCCTTGACATGAAAACGTTTGAGCACCACTGATATTATAGCAACATAAGTGTTTCCAAAAACTTAGGATTTAGAAGACATTTGTAGAATCGTATCGTATCGTAATCGTCTTAATGGGTTAATATTAACACCTAACACATGCTGAGACAATAATGTTATATTCATAATAAAGGTAAGATCAATTAGGATGTTTTATGCACATAAAACAATAATGGTTGTTTTTTGATCACCTGATCAAATCGATCACCTGAGTAGCCCAATCTTCTGATCATCTGGTAGATCAAAAGAGGTGGTTGAGTGGACAAATATGGATGAAGCTCCTGAGCCACGGCCATCGAGGGGCGAGAGAAGTAATGAGAGATAGATGGATACAATATTGGAAGTGGGGTCGGGGGGCAGAGGGATACATTGGAGGAGTGGGGGATGTGCGGAAGAGGGGAGGAGGAGAGCTAATTGTGATGCGGGGTCTGCTGCATGGGGAGGGGTAAATGGTCCCTAGGTGCTGCCTACTACAGCTGTACCACTGCTTCAAGGGTGTGTACTGTGTGTACGCATGAAAATGATGCTGACCATAATTCTAGTAGTTGCTTATTTTGGGCTTGCTTCCAAAATTATGTTTAACCAGTGGTTCTGAAATATTTTCCTTGTCAAGGACCCCCAAATTAATATGTAATTATCCAAGGACCCCCCATCTGAAAATAGTTTGTGCCAGGGACCCCATACAAGATTTGTGTTCTTAAAATGTGTCCACAATGTTCCAAAATTACCTCTTTCTTCCCCCCAAGATTTTTTTCTTTTTAAATAACATCATTAACAGGTGAGGCAACAGGCAACTGGTGGTGACCTGAGCCATCATCATCATCAGGATTCGGTCATATTAGCATTGAATGAAAGCACTGCATAATGATATTATAGGCCTATGCATTTTAACCATGTGAAAGAATGCGGTTCTATTTGCATATACATAATCATTTCATGTAGAAAAACTCCACTCTGTAAGTCAATGTCACATGTTGAATGTGTCTTTAATTTGAAAACATTTACAGGTTACTATGTACATAAAAAAGGAACAGATATTATAGCTACAGAGCATAACCTCATGTCAGCTTTAACTATGCAGAAGGGTACTAGTGTTGTGTAAAATAAATGCATTTTTTTGTTTGTTTGATTATATTATCTTTGTTAATTATGTTGAATTCATGTCAAAATGAAAATATCCTCCCAGCAATAGCACAGAATGGATCAGGGTGGGACATGGCTGACCCTAGATCTGTGTTCTGGTCAAAGGCAGTGTCTAACTAACTGGAGGAGGAACCTCATTTAGGTTCCTCCTCCATTTTTCTCTTGTGTTTTGGTGGATGTGAGTCCTTCTGCATCAACTCTTTGGCCAGGATGTTGGTCACTGCACGACCAGCTGGTTTGGGCTTCCTCCTGAAAGCAGTGCCAGACTGCAGTGCCTCCAAGAGGCCATCCATGATACCAGTTTCATCACCCTCTACGTTGACGTTAAGGAGCTGACTCTTCTTGGGTTTCTTCCCCATCTTCTTTTCATACTTCTCTCTGGCCAGCTTGATCTTCTCCTCAGACTCACTTCTCTTCTGATTCTCCATCACAGCTTGCTGAAACATGTTCTTGAAGGTGTTGAGGTCTCCAAAGAACTCCTCAACAGAGATCTTCCGTGGGTCAAAGACAAAGTACACTCCCAGGTCACTGTACTGCTTCTCCATGTTTTTATGCATCAGGTCCAGCTTCTCGTACTGCTCACGGGCGCTGCCCACGAAGCTGGACATCTTCTCCACAAACAGGTCCCTGTCACTCTGCGGAGGAGGAAAGGTTTCTAGGGCTTTCTCCATGTTCTTGATCTGACATCCCATCTGGTCCAGGTTCTTCTGAAGCATCTCTACCGACACTCTGCTGGCCCTCTCTACGTGGATCAGCTCCTCAGGGAAGCTCATGACATCAGGGTACTGCTCCCGACACACGTCAGCCACGAAGTGGAGCAGCGTCTGCTTCTGGTCAACTGACTTGGTGTCACGCAGCTTGCAAAGGTAGGATATGGTGAACCCGAAGGCCTTGGCGTTGCGGGAGCCAGCGTTCATGTAGTTTCCCAACAGCAGGATGATCTGCAGCAGCTGGGAAAAGTTCTGGCTCTTCCTCAGCTCCTCACAGGCCACTGTCACAGATACCACATCTGACTTGAGGTTCTTCAGCTGCAGGTCAAACTGCAGCTTGAACAGGATGGCCTGGAGGCGGGGCTTCAGACACTTCACACTGGACATCACCACTCCAAACTGTTCGGCTTCAGCAAGGTCGTCGTACTGATCCTTCATCTCCGCCAGGACATTCAGCTGTTCCTGTTCCGGTAGAAGTTTGATCAGGTTCTGCAGTATGGACTCAGTCAGTCGACTCTCATTGACCTCCAAGATGAAACTTTTGATTTCTTCATAGAGTGCACGGAATGAAACCAGGAAGATAGAGAGGTTCTGGGAAGACTTGGAGTCCAGCACCTTCAACTCCTTTACTTTCTTCTGTGTTAATTTCTTGTCCTCTCCACCATTCTGCAGATTTTTGGCTTGGGGAGTCTTGGCCTGTGAGAAGGCAAGGGTCAATTTGGCAAAGAGCTCGTTGTTTTCAAATTTCTCCTCTTTGACGTTGGTCCAAAAACTCTTCTCTGATAGATCCTCTGGTCCAATCTTTCTCCAGTTGGCTCTCTTCAGCGGCACCTCAGGCTTGTACTCCTTCTTAGCCTTGAGGTTGAAGGGGAGTGGCAGGGGAGCAGGGGCTGTCCAGGCACTCATGCCAGGCAGAGGAGGTGGTGGAAGGCCCGGACCGCCAGGAAGTGGTGGAGGTGGTCCCATCCCAGGTAAGGGTGGAGGGGGTGGGGTTCCTGGCATGCCAGGGAGGGGAGTAGGAAGAGGCATGCCTGGCAAGGGTGGAGGTGGAGGGGGTGGAAAGAAACAAGAATGCCCGGGTAAGGGTGGTGGTGGTGGTGGTGGTGGGGGAGGTGGGATCACCACTTGGCCCGGTAGGGGAGGTGGGGGAGGCACACCCGTTTGCGCCCCGGGGGTTGGCACAGGAATGTTAACGGTGACAACTATAGTCTTGGCCTCTTCCAGATCTTTAGATAGCTTCTCAATTTGCTCATGCAGTGTGCTAAGCTGTTGCTGCAGTCCCTGGTTCTCTCTGTCTGTGTCCTGCTTGGTAGAGGCCAGCTGTTCCTTCTCCTGGCTGAGCTCCAGCAGATGCTGCTCATAGTCTCCCTTCAGCTTCTCCCACTCTACCTGCAGCTTGTGGCGTGCCGTCAGCTCCGCCTCCAACTTCTTCTCCAGTTTCTTGGCCGTGGCCTCGCTGGACTCCACCTTGGTTTGATTCACCATGTTGTCTATCAAGCCCTCAATATCCAGGCTGAGTTTGCGGCACTTGAAGTCTGGGTCGGCACCATTTCTGTGAAGCACAATCTGACCAATACACTCGTCCATCAACTTGTAGTACTGAGGCCTGGCCAGATCATCATTGCGGATCAGCAGCAGGTGCTGTAGCAAGGACAGGAAGTAGTCTTTGGCTTTTGAGTCCTTCACTGTGTTGACGAGGACTTCAAACACCTCCCTCACATCGTCCATCTCAAACTGTATGTCGTTCAGGCGTGCTTTGAGTTCATCAGAGTCCTCCTCTGCCTGCTCATCAAAGACATTGAGCTGCACCCTCAGTTCGTCATTGTCGATCATCCTCACCTCCTCCGTCAGCTGGTCTTTGAGTCCCAGTCTCATCAGTTCAGAGCGGATGTGGATCCTGAAGTCTGGCTCCTCTCCTCGACTGATCAGAGCATTGATGAGAGTAATGCAGCCGACCTTTAGAGCAATGTTTGGTGTATTCATACCAGTCAGAAGAGGCTGAAACCTCTCAATGTCCTGTTTCTCTGCCTCCACTGTTATGGCCTCCAGAACACGTTTGTGAAGGTTGTCTGAGTGATCTAAGATGGAGATGGCGGAGAGCAGCTTGACGGCGTCCAACATCACGTCGGGTATCCTGGGGTTGATGGCTCGCACCAGCAGAGGAATCCCCTCAGCCGAATCCAGCATGGATTTCAGTCCATACTTATTATTCATGAAAGCTTTGAGACAACGGATGATCTCATGTTGATACTTTACTCCAATGTTGGGGTACTCAACTCTTTCCTCTTGCAGTGTCCTCAGCAGGCTGAGCAGCAGGGCAAGGCCCTCATCTCCAAAATTCTGCACCCAGCTGACAGGGTTGGTATTGAGTGAGACTCGTAGCGACTCCAGACAGCCCAGCAGTTGTTTGTCTCGGATATCGGACTTCAACTCCTGGATGTACACCATGGCTGACTTGGTGACCTCCTTCTGGTTCTGACCAGCTTTGGAGGTGTACAGGTACTGGGAGACTATCTCTCGCTTAATGATGATGTCTTTAGCTCGCAGTGGCTGCTGCTTCTCCTTGTTCAAGTTCATGTCCACCAGCATCTGTTCAAACAGCTCCAGGATGTATTCGTCAGTGTGGTCGTGCAGCATGGCACTCTGGGCGTGGAATATCTCATAGTTGTGGATTTCATAGGATGTTGAGGAGTGGTGCCTACTGGGTGCAGAGCCCATATTCATGTCCTGCATCTCCATCATGGTGAAACGCTCCAGTTCGTCAGGAACCACTCAAGTAGAGTCAGGTTATAAACCTAAAAAAATAAACACAAACAACAGCACAACGACAAATTACTGACATGAAATATAAACACAACTATAAACCATATCAGAAATATATATATTTATTGTCGGGTAAACACGCTCTCAATTCTTACCTCTCTCGGAGCTCGCAATGGAAAATGACGAACACAGCAATAACATCCTGGTAACTAGTAACACTGGTGCATGCGTAGAACACTTCGTCCTGATAGTGAGCATCCACTCCATTTATATCGGTTTGGTCTACCCATGTGGGTGTAACCTTCTGTTGATTAAATCATGTGACTTGTGTATTGTGTTAAATGTGGAAACACAGGCACTGTTCTAAACTGTAGCCACTGGACCCCAGCTCCTCATCTGACCTAATCAATCAACATGCCCTCATGTGACACTCAGGTGACATGTGTGAAGTCCACTACTGTGCTGTGGCTTTTAGAATTTGTATATATTTGTACCTTCGGATTACAACAAATAAGCAGTATTAACCTTCATATAAGCATGTATCAACCCCTAGTATAATAACTCGGCCTATCACTCCGGTATAAGATCCTAAATAAGCAGGAAATACACACATAATAATAATCACAATAATAACCGCAAACTTCAGAGGCTAGATGGCGCTGGATAATTCTACTTTATAATTATTTGAGCACTTAGTGACTGCACCTTTCAACAGAACAGATTAGAAAAAGATAAACATCTATGTAAGCACACAAAACAAGTATTATTTTAACGGGACAATTTGGTAGTGAATGTTGAAAACCGGGACATTTTAGTGTTTTAGAAATATCTGTCATGGACTTGGGAAACACAGCTTAAACCTGGGGCCAGTAAGCAAATTGGTGATGACAATGATGGCTGTCTTGAAACATAAAGGACCAGTTGTGTCATGCATGCTCTGGGCCCTATCTTGCCTTACCCCTTTTGCCTAAACGTATTAGCCATATTTTACTATTTTGAAAAACATTTAAAAATATTTAAACTAGCCGATCTACATCGACACACTGTGAGCTTGTAGATCGGCTATTTGAACTACAGTACTGGTATTTTAAAATGTTTTCAAAATAGTAAAAAATGCAAAAAAAGTTTAGGGATAAGAGGTAAGCCTATCAGGGCTCCCTATGTTTCCAAAGTTCTATGTTGCTTAGCTGCTATGCCCAGCTCTAAATACAGTAGCACATGAGAAATATGTTACTGAGCTCTCATATGACATGGGCTATTGTGGTAACTTGTTAAAGGGTTTTCTCAATGTCTCCACATTCCACATCAATGGAGAGAAAGATTCACAGATATTGCCCTCCATTCATTCAAAAAGGGGAACCTCTAGACTTCTACTGTACCTTACTAATCTCCATACAGTACCTCCACCCCCCACTCACACATCCCTGCTCATGGCGTACCAATGCACCTCTATCACACCACACCTACCCCACCAATCCCCCCCCTCTGCCTGGGCTCTGTCAGGCTCTGTCTGGAATTCAAAATGTACTTGACAACTTACTTACACAAGTATTGGTATCAAAATGTGCTTAAAGTACCAAAAGTAGAAAGTACTCATTATGCAAAATGTTTTTACAAGTACTGTACTTGAGTAAATGTGCTTAGTTACTTTACACCACTGAATTCTACGCAAATCTCCAAGGAGAATGTATGCTGGCAACAAGGAGTTGCAAGGAGAGCTCATAGGAATAAATGTGATGCTGTATTTTGCAGTTGTTACACGCAGTATAATAGTTTGTGTTCCGAGTCCAATAAAATTTAATTCACCATTAACGTTTTGTGTGTTTGAAATTGGCATATTCTGCTCAAGATCAGATAAGAATTTTCTTCTTTATTGCCCATTAAATCTAAGTGAAATAGACATTTCTGTTCGGTTCAATGTAATACCTAATCAACTAATGTCTTGATTTCACAGTCTGTTAAGATACGCTTTTTTCCCCCCACTTGTCTCAGCCATTGTCTGCAACATTTAATAATCTACATTAACATGAACTTAAGACTTGGATAGGGTATTAACGTGTTAATTGTGCAGACCATTAGGGGTACATATGGGAGTGGATTCATGCACGTTCACACACTCATAATTCCACACTGATTTCTCTGCCATACAATCCAAAAGCAAGTGTACGTGTCTTTTCATCTGATGAAGAACTTCCGTACGGAGAAACACAGAACAATGTCCTGGCATCAGTTTAGACCAGTGGTTCCCAAACATTTTAGCTCGAGACCCAAAAGAGAAATTAGATGTTTGCCCGGGACCCAAATGAGGGAAAATAGCAGATCTACAAGGTCACGTCACTTCGCGCCGCATTGTGAGCTTGTAGATCTGTATTTTCACTACTTCTTAAACTTTTTATTTTTTATTTATGGAAATTATAAATTTTTTTCTTTTCATTTTATTCATGAGACACTTTTGAAAAATGTTGGAATTGTTTTTAATTATTGAGAAGATTTTTTTTGTTAAATCTTTTGAAATAATATATATGGTATATATTTTTTTTAAAAAGGAGATATTTACTCGTGACCCATAAAAATGTGTCCGCGACCCAAAGATGGTTTAGATAGTGTGCAAGGCTGCACAAACTTTGATACATATGGCCGACGACGACGATGACAGAATCACAGAGAGACAAAGGGACAGGGACAGACAATCAGATAGAGTGACAGAGACATAATGAGGATCAAAGTGTAGATAACAGAACAGGGTGCACATAATAATAGCCCTCGATGATGATTGTACAAGGTCACAGGTCACAGGTTAATGTTGCTTTCGCCACGTGCAGCCGTGCACTGAAGTCAAGAGAGGCTATAGGGACAAAGAGAAAGAGGACAAAGAAAACAAGCAGGCCTACACTCCAAGAGCCATATGGCCATTGATAGAAGGATACGATCACAGTACATTTTAAGGTTACTAGCCTCGATCTAATAGTATGTATTATGAGTCATTTTGCAGATGATCGCCAGCATCTTAATCATAAGTTTGCTATTCAGGCCCTACACAGGCTCTACATTCTGAGTATTAATCTAACTCTGAAAGTGTACAAATGGTCCTGTAATACTTTCAGAGCTAGAGATTAATTAACACTTTACATTAACAATTAACAATGATTTACAGTGCAAGAGCCTCACACTTTAATGAGAGAACACTTTTGTTAAGGTTCAAAATAGAACACAAGTTGAATCAACACTGGATGTTTGGGCTTTGGGGTGTAAGCATGCATGTCTGCATGCATGTTTGTTTGAGGGTGTCCTTTCACTTGTACAGTACGTGTGTGTGGGTGTACGGGTTTGCATCCTTTGGGTTTGTGTGTGTCTGGCGTGTATATATGAGGGTGGCTGAATGACTTAAGGAGGGGGAGGGATCAAACAATAGAGAGAGAGAGAGAGAACAGCAGGGACACCTTTAAGAGTTTTTCACGGTAATAAATCCTGTGCTTGAATTAATGACATTCAAATCATGATGAACCACTCAGTTTAAATCATTGTTGCACCTACAGAGAGAGAGAGAGAGAGAGAGAGAGAGAGAGAGAGAGAGAGAGAGAGAGAGAGAGAGAGAGAGAGAGAGAGAGAGAGTGTGCTGCTTTGTCTTTTACATAGGGTTATTGCCATCTACTGGTTATTCAATAGAACTGTTGATTTCCTCTACTGAAGTTTTGAGTTATTTTCCTCAAAGAGCCAATGGAAAACACCAAACAATGCATGAGTTTGAGTTTATTAGGATCTCCATTAGCTGATGCATAACCTCAATGAATCTTCCTGGGGTCCTCACATAACACAAACATGACATTAAACAAGACAAATAGACAATTACTAGACAGTGACAAAAACATTGTTCTGCAGAGCATAATAAGGACGTTTAGCCACTAATTACAAGAGAGAGAGCATTTAATGAAAGTGACCCAGACACGCTCCATAACAAAGTCCTCACTGACAGAGAGACAGAGAGATGCCCCCTCAGACAGCTGGTTCTGTACACAAACACAAGCACAGCCACTAGTATAGACAAAAAAACTCACAGGACTAAACCAAATGATAAGAAAACGATTAGAAAGCTACCTGACACACTGGAAAGAATCAACCCAAACCCAGAGCAAATTGGAATGCTTAGCCCTAGAGAATACACAGTGGTAGAATACCCGAGCACTGTGACTGATCCAAAACTTTTGTAAAGCCTTGACTGTACAGACCATATAGACTCAGTGAGCACAGCCGAGCGATGGTGAAAGGCCGCCCACAGGAAGACCTGGCTCCCAAGAGAAGACAGACAGTCCCACCGCACACAAAATGTGGTGGAAACTGAGCTACACTTTCAAACTACCTGCCCACGTACCAATACATTAGAGACACATACAGGTACGTCCCACAGTTGACAACCCGCAAAGAGAGTTTGAAAACATGACTAGGTCTAATAATGAAATACTCCCATATCTGCTTAGTCAAGTTGTAGAAATGTGCAAACACAGCAGCAAGATTTAAAGTGCTCTAAAAGAGCACTTACAGGTGGCTGCAATTCGGAACTGGCCCCTGTAAAAACATCAAGCCTATCACCAGATTAAAGCAATTACCTTGAAATAGCCTACATTTGTAAAACTGCTGCTATTTCTCTTAAAATATTATACCAAGTGAAACCTTGAAAAGGTGCTGCTATTAGATTCAAAAGTTTTATTCCAAGTTTCCTGTGCCAACATATACTAGTCTATTTCTAACAGCAAATGCATTTTGTAGTTTTGTAAGCTAACCTTTCTAAGTTGCAATGTGACACAGCTCTGTTTACACATTCATTTATCAGATGTTATTGTAAATACATTTTTGACAGTTTGTTTTTCACATTGCTTTGACAATGTAAATCTATGTTTTCTCGTGCCAATAAAGCTCCTTTGAATAGAACAGAACCAGGCAGAATCTGAAATGCTTGGTGTCTTGCATTGGGTTGCCATCTAGTGGTTATTAAATAGAACTGTTTATTTCCTGTGTGTGCGTGTGTGCGTGTGTGTGTGTGTGTGTGTGTGTGTGTGTGTGTGTGTGTGTGTGTGTGTGTGTGTGCATGCTTGCGTGCTGTGCGCGTGCGCGTGGCAGTCATGATTTTCTAGAAGAACTGCACACTGCTCAGAGTGAGATGTTCAAAAATAAAAAGGCAATTTCCTACCTTTGTTGTCTTCATCTTCAATCGTCTTCATTTCTACCCCCCCTGCAAGCGAGCCTGCACGGGGCCCGTAAGGGGCCACTTAGGGCTGGCTTAAGGGCCCACCGTGGGCTGCCCACACAGGGCCCCAGGGGGCTTGCTCATTGGCAAAGTGTGGGCCCCTAAGTGCTGGCCCTGCATGGGCAGCCCTCACTTAGCCCTCACATGCCTACAGTGGCCCCGCATTGGCCCACTTGGGGCTATGAATAAGCAGCCCTCACTTAGCCCTCCGGAAGCCCCATTAAACTATAACCTCAAAATAACTATATTCTATTAATCTAAAATGTACTAAACTAAGATCTGCATTGTAAAGAAAAAATACAATAGTTGTTCATTGAATGGTTTATTTTCGGCTTTTGTTTACAACAAATCAAAACACACTTGTGTGGACTTACAAAAAGAAAAAAAAATCACAAATGTATACATATTCAAAGTCAGCTCACACACAAAATCCAAACTCCAAATAGTCAAAGGGATTCAAATCAATGATTAAATATAATACAGAACAAATATAAAACATTGGCAAATATAAAACCAGTGTAACCTTTCCTTTCTTAGTATCCAGACTAAGGCGGAACTGAATCAAGTTCAATTCCACAGCCGAAATTAATACTTGCGTCGGTCTCCGCCTATTAACTTTGGGGTAGAACCCACTTGTATCTTTTATTACTATTTCCCTGTTGCACAATGGTGAATGAACGGTCTCTTTTCTTCAGGCACTGTTAGTTTATTATAACTCCAGCAACATCAAACACGTTTCAAGTTCACTTCACTTCCTCAACTTATACAATAGACAAATGCATACAACATACATACATACATAATACACAATACATACAACATACAATAACCCTTCTCTCACCCCAACCAAATCCTATTGTCACAGACTCCTCTTAAAGGAGACATTTTTTACAATTTTACAACACTACCCCCACTATGGATGGCAATGTATCACAATTCCACTCCATCAGTGCAGTTACAATGTAGCATACTTCACCAACATCTCAGCAGATAACATGGCCCAAGGCAGACTTGGCTTTTTTTTTAGGTAAGGCTACATTGGTAGACTTAGCAAAGTGGGCATATTATGAATCAACTATAAAACAGATTACACCAGTGGTCACTGAACATATACTGGATAGGCAATAGGCATGCTGCACCTCTCTGTTCACCTGCTATTCATTTCAAGTAACATACAAATAATTCAATTCAATTCAATCTTTATTTCAGACTCAAGGTCCATATCACAGACAGCATGACACATACACAACGATAAAAGCAAATAACTCTGTTCAGGTTCAGAATAGCAAAGTATGAGAGTAACCATTTGTTTGTACATACTGTGCAATCCACAAGTCCTTTCCCCCCCTACCTAAGGAGTTCTGGGTAGACTACCATCACTCCTGGTGAGATCAGGGCATCATTCTTGCCCCTTTTCAGCAAATAACTCACCACTAACTATGTTTTTATTTTAAACAGTTCAGTTCAGTCTGTCACCCACTCCCCAACCTCCAGTCACCTGTCAACGGCGAGTCCCCTATACCACCGGCCAGCCTTGAGACTTGATTCTTGAGTAAATTCTGCAAAACTGACAGGAATTCCACAATGTTTCTTCTTGTACTCCTCACAACCTGCCCAGTCCTTTCTCATGGCTGAATTCATCTGGAAATATATAAAAATAAATATTTTATGTGTGTGTGTGTGTGTGTGTGTGTGTGTGTGTGTGTGTGTGTGTGTGTGTGTGTGTGTGTGTGTGTGTGTGTGTGTGTGTGTGTGTGTGTGTGTGTGTGTGTGTGTGTGTGTGTGTGTATACATATATACATACAGTGCCTTGAGATTCAAAAATTGATGAAATTAATTGTTTTACTCAAAATTCTCCACACTATACCCCATAATGACAAAATAAAAACATATGTTTTTGATTATTTTCCGACATTCACAGTTAACTGTGGGACCTGATAGAGACATGTGTGTGCCTTCCGTGTGTCAGATCAATTTTATTTACCATAGGCAGACTCCAATCAAGTTATAGAAACATCTCAAGGATGATCAGTGCAAACAGGATGCACCTCAGCTTAACTTTGAGTGTCATAGCAAAGGGTGTGAATACTTATGCACATGTGATTTTGTCTTTTTTTTTTTAGAGGTGCAACCGCTCCTATAAGAGGGTTTAGGACCCATCCGTGGTGAATTTTTTTTTCAGTCGTGAAAATGTGTCTTTCGCTGTGACGCCATGCTGTGGAAAACACACCCATAGGCTGATAATCTTCACACCCAGTGTGAAGTGCTGTGATTGGCTAGCAAGATGCATGATGAAATGAATAACTCATAAATATCACCGCTCACTGGGTGTGATTATGTTTTATTCATTTGCCATGACATCTTAAACATCTATTTTATTTTGTCATTATGGGGTATAGTCTGGAGAATGTTGAGTAACATTTTTTAATAAGGCTGTAACATTGTATATACACTGTATGTGCAAGCAGAGTGTGTGTGTGTGTGTGTGTGTGTGTGTGTGTGTGTGTGTGTGTGTGTGTGTGTGTGTGTGTGTGTGTGTGTGTGTGTGCACACACACACACACTCTAACATATTTATACTTTTACCTAAGTATTCATTGTCAAAGCTTACTCTTCCACTGGGGCCTCACTGCTAGCTGGCAGACTGTGATAGGGCTCCTTTTGTCCACCCGCTCTGTCACTTGAATTACGCAGCCACACCCTAATCTCCTTCTCAACATCGGAATCCTGAGGACTTGGATGAATGCGTTACTTTCTTACAGCCTCTGAAACATAAAAACAAATAGGCTTATATGAAACAATAATTTGTGTAGGAAGCAATTTCTTATTCGTTGCTGTCGGGCAGAAACCTTGTATCAACATCCTTTAATCTTTTTTTGTTTCGTTTTTGTAAATGAAAGCTCTACTTCGTCATACAACATGTAAACCCTCTGTTAATTTAACTAGTATAATCCAATGGACACAAATAGTCCATTTGGGTTACTTGTTAACTACAGATTTTACAATGGAAGCTGCCATTCTTAGGTTACCTGTTAAAGTGTGTTGTGTGGGAAGCTACTCCAAGTGATTCATTCAACATTATGGTAGTCCTGAAAAAATCTAACACTTTGTTTGCAGACATAAACATACATAAACCATGCTAAATCCAGATGTGACGTGTGTGGGCATTCCTGTCCATGATGTATCTATGTATCTATTGGTGTTATCAAACATACCTGCTGCTGATAGAGAGCGTCTCACAGCAGGGGGTACGGCCACAGGTGAAGGACAGCTTGCAGGTGGAAGGTGGCTCACACTCCCTGTGGGCAAATGATGGTGTATGTCAGCGGATGTCCAAACATATTTTTCAAAGAGGGACATATAAGAAAATATGAAAATACTTTAGGGTCGACTGCATCTCCTGTCATACTGCACCTTTGGACCATGATTAAATCAAATACAAATGCATCACATTACAACTATTTCATTTAACTACAGTGCGACATCAATAGCCGTTTGTCAAATGTAAATCACTCATCTGTACTGTATGCATGCACTGTGTTGCTATTTTATTTACAGTCCAATAAATTATCTTTCTTCAAATGGCTGTGTAGTCAAACGTAACCAGGTGTGAAAACGTCTTTACAATTTTGTTTAATAGAGCACCGAAGTCTGACGTCACTGCCAGTAGAGGGCCAGTAGAGGGCGCTGTTCCAGGGTTCGTGGCTTTATTTTTTATGTTGAAATCCCCATTTGGGAATCTTAGATCACGTCATATAAGAACTGTGTTCCAAACATAAACACACCACCCTGGCGTTTTTGTCAGGGGGGTGGCTCTGCATCGTTTATGATATTCATTCATATTTGATACAGCCTGTTTCTGGCGAAAATGGAATTAAGGTAGGGTAAGTGATTTGCTTTGGTTGAAATAAGTGTTAAATAGCTCTATATTCTGATAGTACTCATTGCTATAGAGTGTTTGTTCAGTTAAAGGAATCTTTTTTTAAAGGAATCTCTCCAGCTCTTTATTAAACACAAAATACATTTTCGTCTCAGTTTTAGTTTCATTTCCAATTTTTTCCAATCAGGATAGAGAACTCAATCAGGATATAGATTAAACAAGTGAAATTTGAAGTGATGACAATAAGAAATGAGCAGAAAAAAATGGAACTGGAACACTATAAAAATGAAGCTTAAAAATGGGTACTTTCTCCTGATTGGCTGAGATTTTGACACCTACCTAAAAATGTATTTTCTGTTTATTAAAGAGCTGGAGAGACGGGGAGACTCCTGTTACTGAAAAAACACTCTATAGCAATGATTACTATCAGAATATAGTGATTTAACCTTTCAACAAAATACTTTTTGTTTTAACCAAAAAATATCACTTACCCTACCTTTAATTCTGCCTTAAAAGTCTTAAGAACTACTACTTCCGGGTCTGAAATCACTGTCCCCACAGCAGCCGCGTTCATGGGAAATGTAGTCTTTGGGTTGTTTGACTCGTTTCTAGTGTTTATATTGTGTTACTCTTTGGGTAAATGTGTACATTTACACCTTCAGTCAATGCTTCATATCCATATGAGTAAAAACACCAGGGTGGTGTGTTTATTTTTGGAACACAGTTCTTATATGAAGCGATCTAAGATTCCCCAATGAAGATATCAATACAAAAAGTAAAGCCATGAACCTGCGGAATGCACTCTCTACTGGCAGTGACGTCAGGACTTCGGTGCTCTATAGAAATGGCATTTCTTTCAGTTAGGAATTCTTACACATTCTGCTGAGAAATAGCCTATCTGCCCAAACTAATTTCAATACACCATCATGTCAATGTATGAATTAGGCTGCAAGCCTATGGAGTTATGGAGGGTATGGGGCTGGGCTGTGTAGTTTAACTTAAAAAAAGGGTCCAAATCCTTCTATTTTTTTTCAAGCGTTTGTTTTAAAAGAGCCGATCTACAAGCCCATTTTCAAATAGCCAATGTATATGAGGTTAAAGTGCCTAGACCGAAGCTATACCAATCTTACCTGCTGACAGTTTGGACACCAGACAGACAGACGGACGGGCGGACGACTCAAGGTGGTCAACAATGCAGTCTCTCACATACAGGCGGTGGTCAAATAAGACTCCCTGTGCACAAATGATGGATTTATTGAGCATTGAAGGATCTACAACAGTGGCTCTCAAATGTCAAGCATTATATCCATGCATTCAGACCATGCACATTTTGTCAATATATCAACAACAAGCTAAGGCAGGGGTCTTCAACGTTTTTAAAATGTTTTATATACAAATATGGTATAATTATGTAGGCCTATAGTGTGATTCATGTGTATAAACATACCATGTTATTGTGCATTCAATACTAAGCAATTAAAATAATAGATAGATTAATATATTCAAGCTTTTAATTCAAACATACATGTACGAGGTACAGTGAGTATTACTACATTGTCACCTGCAGTATTTGACATGAGCGAGGAGAGCTTTGTACAGAATGTGCCATAAACCTTTAACACATGGACACTCCCTTTAGGTATGAATATATATACACATACCAAGGGTGGCTATGTACCCAATGTGAATACTATCAACAATCTGTCAATTGCACAATAATCATGTATACAAGCTATTCAAAAATAGATACAATTTCGCGGACCCCTGCAGTACCTCCGTGGACCCCCTTGGGGTCGCGGACCCCTGCAGTACCTCCGTGGACCCCCTAGGTAGGGGTCGCGGACCCCTGCAGTACCTCCGCGGACCCTCTAGGGGTCGCGGACCCCCTGTTGAAGACCTCTGTCTAAGTTTTCATTTTATTTGTGCTCTTTCTCACACACACAGAGAGAGTGAGTGTGTGTGTGTGTGTGTGTGTGTGTGTGTGTGTGTGTGTGTGTGTGTGTGTGTGTGTGTTAGACACATTAGCTAAACATTAGCCTATACTATTCTACTGAAATGATATCTGAATTTGCTAAATGTACTCAAATACAACCCCAACACAACATCACACTTAAACTATAACAAATATTTGCTGTTAAACATAATTATTAATAATTAAAAACTCACCTTATAGGCAAGCAGTAGGCTAGTAGTAGCCTATATTATAAATTATATTGTATATCCCGCTATCATTTCTTGAAATTATTGTCATAAAATCCCTTTATCAAGACAAATTAAATCGCTAAACAACGTGTCGTGATCATAGAGTTGGGTGGTGGTGACTCCAGACAACAGTTGTTATCAATAACCTACAGTAACAGTAGTAGGCTAAAGTCTACATAAATAGTATTTCTGTGTGTCAACACTCACCTAAAATGTCTGCTTCTTCTTCTTTCTTTTATCTTCTCTGAAGTCGGTTAATAATTATTTGAATGAAACCAAAGGTACGCAATTTGTCTAACTGTATTTAGAAGTGAGAGCGCAGCTCGAGTCGCTCGAGCGTTTCATTCTCCCCGCTCTCACTGTTGCCAGATTCTGTGAGAGAAATAAGCAGCCAGGTCTATGAAAATAAGCCTTAACCCTACATTGGCTATTTGAAAATAGCCGATCTACAAGCTCACAGTGCGTCGCATTTGCAACACGTTGTGAGCTTGTAGGTCTGCTATTTTCAAAAAGAAAAAGTTAAATATATTTGTAATATTATTTGAAACAGATGGGGGTCTGCGGAAAAATGCATTAATTTGGGCATCCTTGACATGCAGATGTTTGAGAACTGGTTTAAACAATAGATAAAAATGGAAGCAAGCCCAAATAACTACACTTTAGAAACAAACCCCCAAAAAAGCAACCAACTTAACTACCAATATTTACAAGCAACTTCACAGAAAAACAAGCCCAAAGTCGCTTATAATAAGCAGATATGGCAACACGGTTCACAACCCAGAATGCATTGCGTGTAAAAAACAACAACAGATCTACAAGCTCACAACGCGTTGAATGGCGACCAGATGTAGATCTGTAGATCTGTTCATTTTAGTAACCATAGCACCGGTCTGTTTTGGCATTCAGGAAGTTGCCATATGAAGTAAATAAGTTATTGGATGCATTTTGTCATAATAACAATAATAATAATAATTATTATTATTATAATTAATATAATAATAATAATAATAATAAGTATTATTATTATTATTATGGTTATTATTCAATATATTATTTATGTCACATCACAAGAAAAGGACAAGAAATGTAAAATTAAATTTAAAAATATATAATAATATATACTGTATATATATACTGGGGGGGGGCAATTGTAATGGAAGAAAATCTTCACAGTCTAATGTTGGCAGGTATGATGACTCCCCGGGATCCAAACTAGTTAAAATAGTAGATCTGAAAGCTCACCACGCGTCCCGGGCTTGTAGATCTGCTATTTTCAAGGCGTTTTTTTTTTATTAATTGATGGAATTTCGTCGATTTTTTTATGTATTAATGAAATTATTTTGATACATTTTTGATTTTAGTATTTTTATTGATGAAGATTTTAGATTTTTGAAATTGCTTGGAAGATTTTAGATTTTTGAAATAATAATATAATATATTTTTGTAGGAAACGGAAAAAAGGGATCTTTCCTCGTGACCCATAAAAATGTGTCCATGACCCACAAATGGGTCCCCACCCACTGTTTGGGAAACAGTGATCTAACCCAGTGGTTCTCAACCCTTTCAGGCTGCGACCCCCCAAAATAATCATATTTGAACTGGGGACCCCCCACCCTGATAAGCACTTGGAATGTAGGAGTTGATGCATTACGTTTAGTTAAGACTTTATTGTGAAAATAGCAGATCTTCAAGCTTGTAGATCTGCTATTTTCAAAATGTTTGCCTCTTTCTGATATTATTTGACAATTTGGCCAATGTTTGACCATTTTTTATAGTATAACGTTTGTTGATTACTTTTGATGCAGTAATGTTCATTTTTTTAAGGTATTAAAAAGGTCTTAAAGGTCCTTAAATTGTCACTTCACTATCATCTGGGGACCACCCCAAATCATGTGGGGATCCCCCTGGGGGTCTCGACCCACATGTTGAGAATCACTGATCTAACCAAACTTGACCAGCTGCTAAGCTGGTCTGTCCAGTGTCCAGCCATCTGACCAGCTAAGTCCAGCTGCTAAGCTGGTCTTTGCTGGTCTGTCCAGTGTCCAGCCATCTGACCAGCTAAGTCCAGCTGCTAAGCTGGTCTTTGCTGGTCTGTCCAGTGTCCAGCCATCTGACCAGCTAAGTCTAGCTGGTAAGCTGGTCTTTGCTGGTCAGTCCACCCATTTGACCAGCAAAGACCAGCTACCAGCTTGGCTTTGCTGGTCAGTCCAGCCAGCCAGCTGGCTGACCAGCAAAGACCAGCAGAATCCAGCTTAGTGCCCAGCTAACCAATTACACTGACACACCAGCCTGACCAGCCTGGCCAGCTTGTCCAGCCTGGTATACCATCTAAACCAGCTTAAGACCAGCCAAGACCAGCTAATACCAGCTAAAACCAGCTAAAACCAGCAACCATCATAAGCTGGTTTGTGCTGTTTTTTTCAGCAGGGTTAGAAGACTAGGATGAGTGGCTGCATGTAGATTCAGACAGACAGGCGGAGTGATATGTGAGGCTCCAGGCTCTAGTCTATACAGTGAAATGTTGTAGAAAGTGGAGTGATATGCTGTGTTCTAGAAAAAAAACACACCCTGTGTGAAGTGAGTGGTGCCTTGCTTAGCTTGGCTAACATGTTCAATCAGCCAAGCTAACATGTCCAACGTTAGCTTGGCTGATGGCACTGATGTCACTTTGAAACATGTAAACAATGTTTCAAAGTGACACACCTATTTATAGGGCTCTATTTCGTCATGCGTCTCGCTAGCCAATCAAAGCACACCCTTTCAACATATTGTCACGTGTCGCGTGATGCTTGACCAATGTTAGCTTGGTCGACACACGGACATACAGACATACATACATACATACGGACACACAGACAAAGCCAGATATAGGAGTGGTTGCCTTCGGCACTCAAAAAATAGTTCCAAGTTCAAGAAAAGAGCGTCAAATGATGTGGGAATGTAATATGGGCTGCCCACACTAAAAACGCATGGGGCCCAAAGGTACAAATCTGCTCTTGGCCCTGAACGGACAGACCCACACTGGCCCACTATGGGCTAGCCCCAGCTCAGCCCCAAGTGTGGGCTGCCCACAGCAAGCCCACGGTGAGACCACAGCTGTGGGCATCACCTGGGCAAACCCGCGATGGGCCTGTGCAGGCTTGGTGCGGGCTTGGCATAGCCCTCACTGCCCACACATAGCCTGCATGGGCCCCACAGGGGCTCGCTTGCAGGCCGCATAAAGACAATTTTCTGTATTTCTGGATGCAAAGTCCTTTAGTCTGCCTGGCAGGTTTCACGTTCAATTTAAAGTACGTCCACTTTATGTTGTCACCCCCGGCCCCGAATCGACTTAAACATCTCCTTCGCACAGCATCGTCTCCTGTATGTGTCACTACCAAGGGGCAAGGCTGAGATATTTACTATGAGGCCAACCCGGATGTTTAGTAAATGTCCAGCGAGAGGCGCTGTTTCACCCGTGCCGACCTGTGAGTTCAGAAAGAATTTATTTTAACGCAAGCCGATGGGTTTTTACCAACTTTCAGACTCGATTTTCTTACTGTAATAAAAATTGTCATAAATTCTATATGCTTCCAGTCGCTAGTTTAAAGTCTCCTTTCAATCATCAGGATATGCGTTTTGCTAAATTATGGTTCTATTTATTATAAAATTGACGATAAAGTAGGCTATTCTCTAGGAGGGGCGGGATGATTTGATTGACACGCTACACAACCAATAGCATTCATTCCCCGCCCCCCGCTCTTGATTGACAAGTTACCCAACCAATAATGGTCTGAACTCATTCTGACGCGTAGTGAAAGATGGCGGAGCCACAGTCTGCAGCAAAGGATTCATTTTCGGTCTGTAGAAAGCAGCGGAGGGGGTTTGTCCATCTCATTTATACAGTCTATGGTCACTACAGGCAGAGTGTAAAATATCCCACACGTCGCCATAAACAAATGCCATCTATCCGTAAACATTTTGTAGGCAACAACTCCGTCGATGGTGTCGCTTGCTGACAAGAACAGATCTTCAAGCTAACAACGCCACGTTTGTGGACAAAAGTATGACTATGAATCATCTGTAATGTTCTTCCTAATTGCGTTTTACTTTTCGCTAATTAGGCCACCTGTCTGCTGCTAGTAGCTACACCCCTAGCTACACAACGCGTTTTGGCTCATTTTTCCTGTAATATAATTTCTTTTCTAGCCCATGTGTCAATTCAATAATACAATACATTGAACGATTGTTTAACAATCAATAAATAGTATTTATTATTAGGGTCACGAGCTTGATACAAATAATATCGCGCACACAAGCACCACCCAGGATTCGAACCCTGGAGCCCCGCCTGCCGAAAGCCAACATTTTAACCATTAACTTGCAGGAGATGAGGCTTTTGGTAAGCAGAGGTTCTAAGGCACTCTGCTGCGCGCGCGCGCCCGCACACACACGCACGCACACACACACACACACACACACACACACACACACACACACACACACACACACAGTAAACTAATGTGATCTTTGTTTATTATTCTGATAAACCAACACACACCAAGTGATTGATGTGTAGGTTTATGTGGGGTAGAAAAGGAAAAAACAACACCCAGACACAAATGTTCAGTTTGTCTCAGTGTTTATAGTTTTAGGTAACTAAAACGTCACCATAGAGAATATGTGATTGCTCTACCAAAATCAGCTGATGGTCACATTGAATACATTTAGAAAAAGAGGAGATTCTTAGCTTTCTGAGAAATACTAGGAATTGGCTATCACCCAACTTGTTTTTGATTAACAAAAATAGCACCAAAGTTGATGTAAAAAAGGAAGGTTGCATGTTTTTTAGATTCAATGCACAAACAGCTCACCAAGTTCAGGTCTAATCCTTTCATTTAACTGAATGATATTTAAAGCAAGCCTATATGCTACCATCAACACATGCTGAAATTCACTGCTTTGTATTACAATACCAAAACAGTTAAAATAAAATAATAAACATGTTATTCTCCAAATGCCTCAGTGATATCTAACTCATTTGAGTAGAGCAGCTCCCATTTAAAGACACACATCACCAGCTGAACATGGGGTAACAGATTAACATAGCCTACATGTGCTCTCATTACAGGTGAAACAGTCACCTCATGTGCCATCTCATGCATTATATTTTCTTTAGGGCAGTGGTTCTCAAACATTTTGTGGCAAGTATACAAGAAGATTTATTTGGTTAGATGAATACTTCTACAACTGTCTGCTGTTGGAGGTGATAACCCCTCCAGAACCCCCCAAAGACCCCTGGGGGTCACCGGAGGTGTCCAGTGCTTTTATGGACTGTGAACAAGTGCATTTGAGGCTGTGGTTAGGACCATGTTTGGGGTCATTGCAACAAAGTATGAATCAGGCTTTATTCAGCCCTTCTCCTGTAGTCTTGATCCCTCCGCAGCTCAATCATGTTTGCTCTGATTAAACATGAAAACAAACTCATTCTACTTACTCTCTAAGCTCTTGGTCTTCTACATAATAACATCCTGAGGGTTAAATTAACTATGAGAGTGTAAAAATGGACCCTTATACAGATATATTTCCCCCGTCTTTTCAGAGTTAAAATAATAATACTCTGGATTTTGCAGTGTAGGATCACAGGAGCATCTGACCATTACACCTACTGACAAGACATTACACACTGTTGGTTGCACTCTGGATAAGAGTGTCAGCTAAATGCCTGTACAATGTAAACATAACTGCAGTTCAGTCAGAAAATAACCGTGTGTGATTTACAATACAATAAAATACAATACAATACCACTTTATCAAGCCTCGGGGGAATTTCGGTCAAACTTTCAAAACCTGTGCTTGTGAAATGCATTATTAGCTTTAGAATAATAAGAGCCCCTTTTATATTATTCCTGGTAATGGAAACACATACAGGGGTATATGGCATCTTCAGACTGTGTGTGTGTGTGTGTGTGTGTGTGTGTGTGTGTGTGTGTGTGTGCGTGCGCGCGCGCTCACGTGCGTGCATGTGTGTGTGTGTGTGTGTGTGTGTGTGTGTGTGAACAAGGCACAGTTAGGGTATTTTTTATTATCCCTGTAGTGAAGACATCCAGTAACTGCATAATACTTAAAACACAATTATGTCAATAGAAAATACAAAAGGAAAGTATGCATCCATCTGAGGTTGTAATATTCTGTTTTCACCACTGGAGGCTACTGTCGAGACAGATTGTAACAGTTTTCCAAGAGGAGAGGCAACAAATGAATTAGTAACTGAATTGAACTGTCCTCAAATACTACTCTATAGTTCCTTATTCACTGTCAAAGTGATTCTGATTGGTCTCTCAGTATGCCTGCTGGAGATCCAAAACACATAACTCATTCTTTAGTTGTTTCTATTTAACTCCTAATCATACGTTTTGTTCCCATGCACGGTATCGTGTACAGTACACAAATGCCCAAGTTATCATGCTTCCAACAAAGTCTTTTTTGTTTTGATCATACAGTGATCACTTATTCCAATGTGTCATTCTGTTCCAGCTTGAGCCATCATAACATCCCGTAATGTTACACGTAAGTTCCAGAAGCAGCTGTTGAATTCAGTGAGCTGATAGTGACATTGTACCTCCACTTAGCATCTCCCTAGCCTGGGATCCAGACTGCTTCGCTACGTTCTGTGGATTTCTTTTTCTCACTCGCTATACAGTCTGGAAAGCCTCCTATCTCCGTTCACAGCACGGGTGAAAATGACCCACGGCTTCTGATTGGTCTTTAGGGGGGCCGGGACCAGTGTTGTCCAATGTAAAACTCGAGTCACTTCCTGACTTGCCTACGTAATTGAAATACGAGTCAAATCGGAGGCTGGCCAGACTGATAAACAAAGTGAGAAAAAAAAATCAGCCGAGCGTAGTGAATCAGGCTGGATCCCAGGCTAGCATCTCACCACATCAGAAGGTAATGTTCCACAGATATTTGCGCTGACATTCAAATCCAACCCAAAACAGTACACTCAAGAAGATTAGAGCTTCTATTCCACAATAATCCAGCTTGTCCATGTTGAAGGCCACGGTCAGTGGAGGTGGGCGTTGAGGTCGTACTTTTCACAGAACTTTTCTGTGATGGGGATACAGGTGAGGTACTCACACCAGTCACACTTGACGGGATAGACATAAAACAGCACGGCCAGCGCAGAGAACAGGCCCAAGAACACCAACAGGAAGATGCAAATCTGGACCCGCTTTCGGTACATGTCCAAACGTCCAAAACTGGGAAGGAGAAGTCATATAATAAATGTTTTCATAGCGTATGAATGTTTTATTAATTCATTTATACATTATGATAGATTATATGAGCAGCACAATAAACAAGCTGGTGGATATTTGGTGGATATTTTGATCGGATTGCAATACATCATAATACTGTTACTGATTACAACTTCACTACATAATTTGTCTGGAAGCAGTGATTGCTATGCTGTTGGTAAAAACACTGTATTTCCAACACCACCCATATGTCATACAAGGCCACATATACTGTACACCATATATAACCAGAGACTCATTTCTATGCACTGAAGCACATCTAATATGACCCCACAGACTCTCTGTCACTGACCTGATGTAGGGCAGGAACGCAAAGGACAAGAAGAACCCAGAGATAAAGCCACAGACGTGGGCAAAGTTGTCGATCCAGGGCAGAAGGCCAAAGGAGAAGAGGAAGAGGGAAATGGCCAGCAGTTTGGCGAAGGCCCTCCAGGGTCGCTCCAAGATCTGCCAGCTCTGAAACAGCTCCACAAACAGGCAGGCTAAGATGCCAAACTGACTGCCTGCTGGACCCACCTGGAGGAGGAAGGACAAATGATATAAGAACCTAATAAGGGAATGAACAGAACCTAACAAAGGAATCATTTGAAAATGTTATATATGAAAATCCTTTGGAAAAAAAAAGAAGTGATTAGCAGTGAGCAGTCCACTATAGAGGTACCTGAACCAAAAATACCAGACAATGCCCGAGATCCATACGGGATCAGTCCAGAACAGTTTTATTATGGTCAATCAGGTCCAGGTTGGTTCTATTACCTCAGGTCGCGGGTCTGTTCATGATTATGTGTGAGCTATGACAATGTTACAGGCTCCAGTGGCGCAATCGGTTAGCGCGCGGTACTTATAAGACAGTGACCAGCAGAGCGATGCCGAGGTTGTGAGTTCGAGCCTCACCTGGAGCACGTGGGTTTTAAACTCTAATCTCAATTGCAGATGAGATTGCTATGTGAAATGTAGACCCTCACCTGATGACACATGGTGAGTTTCAGTGATGTCATGAGAGTCACTTGATGACAGAAGACTGGTGTAATTAGGAATTATGCCAAGGTATACCAGGTTTCTGCTGCTATACCCTAGACTCAGAGTGTACTGCCATCTTTTGGCCAGTGTGCCATGCTATACCCTAAAGTGCATCGCCAACCTCTGGCTAGAATATTTTTTTCTCTGCCTTCAGTGGACACCCCCCCCCCCCCTCCACAACCCTTGTCAGAAAAACTACATCTTATTAGCGCCGCTAGCCGCTCTATACCTTTAGGTATAGAGCGGATCCTGCTCTATACCTGACTTTGTCCGTGTTCACCGTCAACGCTCTGATTGGTCAGACCCGTCAACGCTCTGATTGGTCAGACCCGTCAACGCTCTGATTGGTCAGACCCGTCAACGCTCTGATTGGTCAGACCCGTCAACAAAGTGATTGGTCAAGCTTCACGTGACACGTGGCTATAAACACATTATAAACACATATCGATGACAAAATGTATCAAAGGCGCCGCTACCTTCACACAGGGTGTGATTTTTTTTCAATACTTTGAAACCAATTTTTATATACTCAAATTGTTTTTCAAATTTTGCTGGGTGGTTTGTAACATATTATTCTGTGGTCTGACAAAATTTGAATACACAATACTGCTTATAGGAGGCCGGGAAACCAACTGCTCATAAGATGCAATGTAAAAGTGGTCACAGCCTCACGTGTAAAAAAGCATCCCATCAAACTTTCAGATGCTGTTTTCCTCCCGGTGTGGAGGAAGAAGGTTTAGGATGGATGTTTACTGTGATCTCTTGCTCTTCAAATATATACCTTGGTTTATGTTGTGTGTAAACCATTGGAGCGATTCTCAAAGCAGTTGTACTCCAAACCGCACCTCCAGTCGCAGAGGGAGCACTCCCTATGATCACGGCACCAGAGCCTGCTCGATTCCGCAGCTGTATCCCCCTCAAACCTAATTATGACAATGCCCGAGATCCATACAGGTTCTGGACCATGTTTTATGGTCAATCAGGCCCGGGTTGGTTCTATTACCTCAGGTCGCGGGTCTGTTTATGATTATGTATGAGCTATGACAATATCATGAGCTCCAGTGGCGCAATCGGTTAGCGCGCGGTACTTATAAGACAGTATCCAGTAGAGTGATGCCGAGGTTGTGAGTTCGAGCCTCACCTGGAGCATGTAACTTTTTAAACTCTAATCTCAGCTGTAGATGAGAAAACTATATGAAATGTAGACTTTGCCCCTCCCCTATAATAACATCACTGCCTGCCCATTTGTGTCCCCATCCTTCAAGATGACCGTGACCAATTTCAGGTCATTTCATGGATCTACCTGAACCGAAAATACCAGACAATGCCTGAGATCCATACAGATTCGGGTCCTTGTTTTATTATGGTCAATCAGATCCGGGTTGGTTCTATTACCTCAGGTCGCGGGTCTGTTCATGATTATGTGTGAGCTAAAGCAATGTAACAGGCTCCAGTGGCGCAATCGGTTAGCGCGCGGTACTTATAAGACAGTAACCAGCAGAGTGATGCCGAGGTTGTGAGTTCGAGCCTCACCTGGAGCATGCAAGTTTTAAGCTCTAATCTCAGTTGTAGATGAGATCACTATGTTGAATGTAGACTTTGCCCCTCCTCTATTATAACATCACTGCCTGCCCATTTGTGTTACCATCCTTCAAGATGGCTTTGACCAATTTCAGGTAATGGATGGAGAACGGAAGAGGGAAAATGAAAATATGAATGAATTCACTGCTTTCACTAAATTCCCTTAGTAGAATCAGCTAGTTCCATGTCGAAAAGCTGCCAAAAAAACTCATGATTGGATAGTACTTTACAACAGTGCTTCATGCAGTGTAAAACTATACCTCAGCTCTGTAGGGCAGGAAAATGGCAGACGCCAGGTTCCCAGTGATTCCGCTGAGTATGTAAATGATGGAGATTCTCAGCCACCCAGCTAGCTTCTCTAAGTCCCTCAGCACCGTCATCTGGAAGAGCACAGACACCAGGCAGTGCAGGATCCTACCGGGACAAATAAGGTCAACATGGACAATTATCGACACTTGTCGATATGCAGGTGCAGGTCAACCTTGCACTGGTGGTGAGGAGTGAAGTAATGGAGCAAAACGGAACAGAGAGGCAGAGATAGTCACCCAGCATGGAGGAAGAGAGAGAGCCAGAGGCGGTAGAACTGGTCAGGGATCTCTGGGTTCAGGAAAGGCAGAAGGCCACACACGTCATCCATACAGGCAACCTGATGGAGAGAGAGACTTCTTGTTCTTATTATTACTGCTAGTGCAGTGCCCGGACGGTTTTGCAGAACTGCTCATCTCATCAACTTCACACTCACTTTACTTCCTTGATAGTGAGACTTCCGTGAAGTCGATAGGATGAACGGTATGGGTATGTGAAGGAAAGGCATACAGACGGATATACATACATACAATTCCTGGAATGTATAGATTTAAATATTATGTACACTGTTTATACTTAATCCATTGTCTCATTCATTCACATTCATACCATTAAAGCTCATCAGACTGAAATTTTATTTCAAGAGAAGAGAGAGAGAGAGAGAGAGAGAGAGAGAGAGAGAGAGAGAGAGAGAGAGAGAGAGAGAGAGAGAGAGAGAGAGGTAGGCCAAGTGGGAGAGAGGCAAGCAGGGAGACACAGAAAGACGGAAAGTATCAGCCATCTACTGTTTGTAATGAGTGTTTTCATTTGTGTGTTGTAGTGCCATCTTGTGGAAAAAGACAGTACTGTATTCTGTCCTTTCTGTTGATAAATACAACAGGTTCCAGTGGTGCAATCGGTCAGCATTCAGTACTTGTATGAATGTATCAATCGAAGCAATGCAGAGGTTGTGCGTTCGAGTCTCACCTGGAACATGTGGGTTTTAAGTTGAGCTTGACTGCTATTCTGGTGCGTAAATTGGGATGTAATTAAATTAAACTTATTAGGTAACTCAGTTGTTTGCCCTGCCCTCTTTATACAGCTGTCAAACACCTTGACTTGACCTCTCTGTTGATCCATGGCTCTGAACCTGGCAAGCATCAATGCTTATTCTGCTACTGCTACTCCATTCTGTGTAATTTACTCTGGGTGAGAAATTGACTGCATTTATATAGCAGTTTTCAACAACTCCAAATGTGCTTTACAATATACGTCACATTCACCCATTATACACAACTCAACAGTGGAACACATGGTTACACATTACACGTTTATGCTGTACACATTCACACACCGACGACAGAGGCAAGAATGCAAGGCACCGGAACTGTTAGGGTTTCGGTGTCTTGCTCAAGGACACTTCGACACACAGCCAGTAGTAGCTGTGGATCGATCCGGGAACCTTCCAGCTCCCAGATGGCCACTCTACCTCCTGACTGAGGAACTGCCACCCATATCAGCTACATGCATAAAATATCAACCAAATTCAAATAATGTGTCAGAGGTGTCCAAAACTGCCTGGGAGGCAGCCACACAATAAATCAACCCTCAACAAGACATGTTGAGTATATGTCTTCATCTTACCTGTGAGCAGAGAGTGGCCTCCTCATGGAAGTACCCTTTCATGAAATCACAGTACTCTCTTGAAGTTATCTCACACCTACAACATGCAAGACATCATTCCATGTATTAGCTACAGTATAAGCAAATACAAATTCATGGCAAAAAGAAAAACAGGCAGGCAACTAACTTTGTCATCCATTATCCTCTATCGATGGCATTATTCACTATGTGTTTTCTATGCGTTACCAGTCAGCTAGAGTACAAGAATATCAATATTATAAATATAATCATAATAATAGAAATACATTTATATAAAACATTTTAGGACAAGGGCAGGCCATGCAAGATGCTACCATTTGCTACCACTTAAAAAAAGAAAGACTGGCACTAATAATAGAGTTAAAAGCATATGACAGCAAATACAGTATAGAGTATATGGGTAAACAGATCAATCTATCAACTTAAGACATGTAGGTCCTCTTACCGTCCTTTGGTTCCAATGCAGCAAGGTCTTCCTGTGATGGCACAATCTATGTGTGGAAGGTTGGTGTGGTTCCCAGAGTTATACCTCGTACACACCTACAGTTCAGACAGGTGGAACAGCTGTCAGCACCGGCTGTGTGTGTGTGTGCGTGCGTGCGTGCGTGCGTGCGTGCGTGCGTGCGTGCGTGCGTGCGTGCGTGCGTGCGTGTGTGTGTGTGTGCACAGATAACCAGTTTTACACATTATATCTAAGTCAAATGCTGCTGACCCTCTCTGTGTTCATTTTAACCCATCAAGACAATGAACCATAACTTTCACTGCAACTTTCATTTCATTTCTGTCTCAATACAGCAACATCCGAAGCCCCAGTGGCACAATTGGTCTGTGTGCAGTACGTACAAGACAGTAAGGAATATGGAGGTTGTGAAAGCCTCAATTGGCGGGTGAAAGCCTTATACATTATATAGTGTATTTTCCTCGATCTGCTTCCAAGTGTCCTTGAGCAAAAGACTGAACCCATACACTAACTGCATCTGAAGAGGGAGGTACCTTTAGTGGTTGCCTCCACCATCAGAATGGATGAATGTATATGTGGTTTGGACACAATCATGAATGTATTTTTTGTGTGTTGTCTTGTCATTTCATGGACTCACTGCGGTCTTGTTTGAAACCATTTGTGACACATAACAGCTCTAGTGGCGCAATCGGTTAGCGCGCGGTACTTATAAGACAGTAACCAGCAGAGTGATGCCGAGGTTGTGAGTTCGAGCCTCACCTGGAGCATGTGAGTTTTGAAACAATCACGGGCGGAACCACATTTACATTGAATGATGGCAAACTCACACCATACCCCACAATGCAAAATAAGTTTACCCACCAACTGAAAAGTGATTGACAAACATTAGATGTGCACTGTCCAATTGAAATCAATGTCAGATTACTGCTACGGTAGTCAGCAAGGTGGAAATTCTAGTCTTGACGAGGAGTACTTTTCAATATATACTGGACTTTCTGAAAGGCGATCGGAGAGAGCACTGAACCCATGACTGCTTCTGAAGAGGGAGGTACAGTGGTTGCCTCCACCATCAGAATGGATGAATGTGTATGTGCTTTGGATAAAGGCACTACAGAAATGCAGAACCTTATCTGAAATAATAAAAAAAATAAACTTATGGACAGCAATAAGGAGTGGACCGCCAATGCTTCACTTAAAGACAAAGAACGATAAACCGTCCCTCACTATCAATAGTGTGTACTTACAGGCCACTTTGTGATGTCATCAGGCCAGTCGTGAGGTGAAACTGAGGCAGGCTCCAGACAAATCCTATGAGAAGAAAAGGCAAGTGAGATGACTCTTAAAAAGCTGCCCAGATACCCAAAAGTAACAGAACATGGTCGTATCAGAGACCGAACAAAAACATATGACTTACAACCCGATTAATTATACAGCTTACCTTGGGTCCTGGTGGCATACTGCACCATGCTGGCGTAGTTTACCATTGAGATAAGGAGCACTGGGGTGTTGAGGCCACTTAACCCACACTGCCAGAGTACTCTGTAGGAACACAGAGACAGAGAGGCCTTGTATTAGAGGTACAACAAGGTACACACATTCAAATTCATAGAAGTCCTCATTGTCCATTTAATTCTGAGAGTGTATAAATGTAACCAAATGGATTTTGGTTATGACCGGCAGAGTCTCCGGTGGGAGACTCAATGGAGACTCTTTGAGTCTCCTACCTGGCTGAGACTCTGCCGGTAATCAAATTATTGGCTTAGGAATGCGACAAAAACAAGAAAAAGTCATTTTGGGGGTGAACTATCCCTTTAACCTAGGGCCTTATCAAAACTAACCGAGCACTCTTCTTGGGAGGTCTGCAGGCAGCCGGAGCGGTCGTTCCTCACACAGCAGCCTGAGCCCTTCTCCCTGCCTCGCTTCTCCTGGATCAGCTCATGGACCTCCTGGTCCTGCCGCATGCAGGGGGAGAACTTGGCCCCCAGGTGAATCAGGGCCTCCTGCAGGAGGAATGATGTATGTTGAGTAATAATAATAATAATAATAATAATAATAATAATTATTATATATTTTATATAACCCCTTTCTTGCACGTCCTTGCACATGATGACTAATCATGAATTATGGAGGGCTGAGTGTATGCAGAATGTATTTAATATTATTTTCTTTATTTTAACAGAAAATTGAATTTTTATGATGAATCATAAGTGCAGCAGGAACTCACAGAACCTGGTCCGACCCAGAAGTTTTCTTGTTGCACAAACTTGACATTTTCATAAACTCCCTTGTTCCTTAAGACCTGCAAAAGATAATAACAAAACATTTTATCTAAATATAATCACAAACAATTTGATATCAGTTATATCAGTCACCTTGGGTATCGTGGCATCTTCACTCCACGTTGTCTGTCAACACTGTGCTTTTCACCAAAGCAGAAATGCTTTACTGAGCCTCAGCAAACTATTCAGTGGCAATCAAAAGGTTAGTTGGTCCCTGTTTAATGTATCTTAGTTCACATAACAGTGATTATGCATAATGTGGTCAGAGCATGACTTGGTCACCCCCCTTTTCCCTTTTATACGCCAAATATCTTTGTCAAAAATAGCAGATCTACAAGCTCACCACATGTTAAGTTGCGATTCATTGTGACCTTGTGGATCTGCTATTTTTGCAAAATGTTTACCAATTTTAGTCAAATATTGGCCTAGTGGGACATGCCCATAACAGGGATGTTAGGGTTCATGTGGTCAACTACCAAGTTATTAACCACACAGCTAATCTAATCTAACTGAACTGAATTGTACAGTACTTACTGAGTCCACAGTTTCGTGCTGTGAAAACCCTACAGGAGCAATGCCATAGATAGTGACAGCCAGGATGGTAATCAGCAAGTGGACAAATGTGATCCAGTAGGAAAAGAATGGCCTAGGACAGAACACAAGTACAGTACAATTTTAACCATTAAAACCGGAAAAGCATCTGTGTCATTTTAGATTTTTTGCGTTTTGCTATTCAAAAATGGCAGATATACAAGCTCACAGCACGTCACAAGCTTGTACATTTGCTATTTTTGAACATTTTTGAAAACTCTTGAAAGTGTGAGAACTACAGATTTAGAAGGCATTTTTAGAATCGGCCTCAGGTCTTAGTGGGTTAAGCTGCATTTGTTGGAAAAATTTACAATGTCTGAATTAATTTACACTTTAAAGGCAGGTGTTAAGAATTCTTCCAAATGCAGAAATCACTTGAAAATTCATTTTCAATCTCAACAGGCTCCAGTTAAGCCTCAAGAGGCTCCAGTAGTGCAATGGGTTAACACGCAGCAGTAATTAGCAAAAACGTGACCACCAGTAAACTAAGTGATGTTGGCGTTGTGAGTTTGAGCCCATCTGGAGCCCAAACCTTTAAGCAATCGGTTTCAATAACATAGCCCCTTCCCTTCTGCAGAAATCAGAGAAAAGGATGATGACAATGCCCTGTAACAAACCTTAAATTAAGGCAAGCTTGACAGATTTATGAGTGATATCATCTGTCAAATATATTTCAAACCTGACAGCAGCCTCTCATATAGAAGAGGTGGGTGTACAATAAACCAAGTGGTTTGGGACTAGGTGGGTTCTTAGGCGCCTGGTGCCTATAGGAGGGAAAATAATTAACCTCAATTTCAAGATCCATTAACAACGTCTGAATCCAATAAGAGTTCAAAGGGAGGTGTTAAAAACGCTGACTTCACTTGAAAAATAAAGTCAAACTCCCTGACGTGATTAAAAATGTCATATCCAATCAATAAGCAATCTTCTATCGTCTCCCTGGCCAGCACAAGATAACCCTTTGGCCCCCTTTCCAGCTGCCATACTGCACCTGTGGTCGTCCATGTCCTCGATCTGCCGTCGGACAAAGCTGTCAATGCGCTTGCGGTATGTGCGATTGGTGAGCCGGCCGACGATGCCCAGGCCATACGGTCTCTTCTCCCGGGCGAACAGCTTCTTGACGGGCACAACGATGCGCTGGCCACGTGGCTGGGTACCATTGATGCTAACCACCTCCTGACGCAAACGTACCTTCGGCTGGACTAAAGGTCCTTCTTTGGACTTGCGCCAACCTCGCTCCAATGGCCTGGGTAAAGGGATGGAAAGAGGGGAGAAGAGAGAGAGGGAGGGAGGGAGGGAGGGAGAAAAGGGGAGCATAGGGGGAGGGGGCAGAAGAGCCCCCTTTAACTAATGACTAAAAATTATCATTAGATTGAAATAAATGGATTTCACTCTTAATTCAATCCCTTGAATATCTCTTCCATAAATAAAACTCATAGTCATGGCAGTTTGAAGAATAACATAGCTACAGTAGTAGAGGGACAAAATCATGGAAGTATTTTTTGTGTGTTGTCTTAATATTTCATTGAGTGCCCTCTTGTTTAAGAAGAGAGCTCAATATGAAACTATTTACAGCTCAAAAAGGCTCCAGTGGTGCAATCGGTTAGCGCTCGGTACTTATAAGACAGTAAACAGCACAGTAATGCCTTGAGTTTTAAGTTTCAAGCTTGACTGCTATTTTAGAGCGTAAATTGTAATGTATTACATTCATTTACACTCATTAGGTAACTCTGTAGTACTATATACAGAGCTGTCAAACACCTTGACTTGACCTCTCTGTTGATTCATGTCTCTGAACCTGGCAAGCATCAATGCTTATTCTGCTACTGCTACTCCATTCTGTGTAATTCACTCTGGGTGAGTGTAAATTGACTGCATTTATATAGCAAGTCAAATAAGCTCTACAGTTCCTAAAAAAAAGGCTCCAGTGGCGCAATCGGTTAGCGCGCGGTACTTATAAGACAGTAACCAGCAGAGTGATGCCGAGGTTGTGAGTTCGAGCCTCACCTGGAGCATGTGAGTTTTAAGACCTCTGTGGAGCTTTAAAACAATCACGGGCGGGACAGAATTTCCATTGACTTGATGGCAATCTCACACCATACCCCACATTGCAAAACAAGTTTCAGAATGTGAGAATACTGCTACGGTAGAGAGCTTGGCGTGAAGTACTTTTCGATATATATATTGGACTGTCTGAAAAATCACCTCAGTCACAGGTGTGTGTGTGTGTGTGTGTGTTCGATAAACCCACAACATGAGGTGACTCCTCTCCAGCTCAGTCTTGTCCAGGGCACTTCCTGTGAGGTCACAGTCTTCCGCCACATGAATGGCTGCTTCCGAAGGCGTCTCAAAAACCTCATCAGTGTAGATGGAACACTCGTCGTGTAGACCCTCCTACACCAGAGAGCACAGTTACATCATTTGTGGACTGTTCTGCAATATGAGGGACATTGGTATTGTCAGTGGCCAGTGCAATGTTTGTTCTTCATGTCGTTATTGTCTTTATGTTAATGTCTGGCGGAAACCCCTAGGTACTGTGATTCAATACGATCAATATTTGGAAGTGCTCAAAGGAAATCTGGAGTGTTTTTTGTTCGTTTCTTGTTTATCTACATTGGGGAAATATGTTCCATTTGTGAAAAGTGCAATATAAATTTAGTTTTAGGGTGTCCAAGTGAACGGGGTTAATTTCCTCCACGGTGCCTCCGGTGTGGCCGGGCACTTCAGTAAACACATTTTGTTTGTGTTCAAAGGTGGAAGGCCAGGGGAAGGTGTTGTCTGTCACTGCACTGTTCAGCAGGGAGCGTAAATGGGAGTGGTAGCATGTTCCTCCGCGTGCGCTATGCCCTGTATGGTGAATCCCCCCACTGTCAGGCGAAAAGAAGCAGCTGGTGACTTCTTGTGTATCGGAGAAGACATGTGGTTACACTCTCCTCAAGACCAACTACTTGGCAGTGACTGGGAATGTACAGCACTGTATATACATGGGGGTAATTGGCGAGAACTAAATTGGTGGAGGGGGGAGGGGGTGTAGCTTATTAGTTCATTTTCGTTTCAATGACCTTAGATTACATGTATATACAGTCTAAAATAATCTAAACTAAAGTAAACTACAGTAGTACATTAAAAGACAGGCTACATAATGAAGTTTGCTGTTCTAAAGTGAAGTCAACTTTACCCTGGCGAAGAAGGAAGTGTCCA
>NC_139951.1:21466161-21478661 GCF_963454915.1 Gymnoscopelus microlampas | reverse complement strand
TTGTGATAATCAAAATCTTCAAAGTAACTAGTAACTACATTTTCATATAATTGCAGTGGAGTAAAAAGTACAATATTTGCCTCTGAGATGTGGAGTAGAAGTAAAAGTACTGAATATTGGAAATACTCCAGTAAAAATAAATAAGAAAATAATAATAAGAAAATAAAAAAATAAAAAATGTTTACTTAAGTACAGTACTTGAGTAAATGTACTTAGTTACTTTACACCACTGGCTATTAGTACAGCCCCCGGGGAGCAGTTAAGGGTTAAGTGTTTTGCTCAGGGACAATTGGACACATAGACGTCTCTCCGCCCACTCAGCTACGGCGGCCACAGTTCTCACTTCGAACACAGTTTTATAAGTGGTATCTATGTGCAAATGGTTTATGATAGATGATAGATAGATTTGATACTGGTGCTCTATATATAGTAAGTGAGTGTATGTGTTCATGAATGTGTGGTCATGTTTGTCTGTGAACAATAGCTATTAGGCCTAGTGGAGAGACATCTAGGCTCTTACAAGCTGTCAAATATCATAATGTATTGTAGAAGTATTATAAGTGGTGGTATAATATAAAGGTTAGATATAAGCAGCCATATAACTTCTTCCTCAGTGACATGACATGTACTGCAGGGTATGTATAAAATCTGTGTGTGTGTGTGTGTGTGTGTGTGTGTGTGTGTGTGTGTGTGTGTGTGTGTGTGTGTGTGTGTGTGTGTGTACTGTATGCATGAACCTACATTGTGACTGTATGCGTACAGTATGTGTGTTTGCCTATGTGTATATACACAGATGTGAAGCCACACCAAGCTGGCACAGAGGAAAACAGGAGCGAATGAGACGCTGTTTCCGGCTTACACAGCGTCTGTGTCAGTCCCCTCTTATACGTCTCTGATGTCACCGGGACAGGAAATGAAGAGACTGATGTTCTCTGCCAGATGGTCTGACCCACTTTTACAGTGTGTGTGTGTGTGTGTGTGTGTGTGTGTGTGTGTGTGTGTGTGTGTGTGTGTGTGTGTGTGTGTGTGTGTGTGTGTGTGTGTGTGTGTGTGTGTGTGTGTGTGTGTGTGTGTGTGTGTGTGTGCAGACAACCGGTTTTACACATTACATCTAAATCAAATGCTGCTGTACGCGTGTGTGTGTGTGTGTGTGTGTGTGTGTGTGTGTGTGTGTGTGTGTGTGTGTGTGTGTGTGTGTGTGTGTGTGTGTGTGTGTGTGTGAGTGAGTGATGTGATGTGATGTGATGTGATAAGAAAAGCAAAGATAAGATAAGATAAGATAAGATAAGATAAGATAGAGACTGATCCCTGAGGGGTAATTTGATCATTATCTGTGAATGTGTGTGATTTTGTTTGTGTGTTTGTTTGTTTGTTTGTGTCTGTCTGTCTGTCTGTCTGTCTGTCTGTCAGTGTGTTCTCACTTGTGAATGTACCAGGCAGTGTGAAAAATGATCAGAGGAAGAGGAGAGGAGAAAGAGTTATTTCAGTGAAGCAGAGCCAAGTACGGGGGGAGCTGTTTGGAGAAGACTTCAAGAGAACGTGTGGTAATAAACACTTTGGGGCCTCATCACTGGGAAAGACACCAGCTGGGGAAGCCTTTTAAGGCTGCACAAGAAGGCAGGGATGATGATGGGCTGGGGGTGGACCCTGCGACTCTGATTGTTTTTCTCCCCAATGGGGCAATGTTTTTTAACGAGAGGTCCCTTAGTCACTTAGAGTGAGATTGAGTGAAACAAAGTAGGTCAGAGTGATTCATATATGAGCTCTCACGGTCACCGGGAAGATCCAGATGTAAATACAAATCTTCCTAGGTAGACAGGGGGGATAAGGGATGGTGAGAGAGGGAGGTTGACGGAGAAACAAGCAGAGGGAGCATGAAAGACAGAGAAGGAGGGAGACAGATGGAGAGAGGGAGAAGGAGATAGAGGGAAAGAAATTGAAAGCGTGAGGGAGATAGCGAACAGGAGGCAGAGAAAAAGAGGGTAGGAGAAACATAAAGAGAGCGTGAAGAATGAAGAAAGACAGGGGGAGAATGTTTATTTTATTTTTCCATCACACACATCTCACCACTGTTTCATGGCCAAATATTCATTCACAATACTGAGGTGGATTCTTAGGATGAAAGAAAACATCAACCATCCATGAACACCTCAGACAGCTGAAGAACACAACTAGTTAGGCTAGGTTTTCAAAGGTTTGGTTTCAGTTTGATGACAAAAGGGACATTTAATTTACTCAATAAAATCATCCGCTAGCCTATACTTACTTACTTTTCAGGAAATGGAAAAAAGAACCTGTGTTCCAATGCAATGTAGTCACAAGCTCTTGTTAATACTTTCCACAGGCAGACTTAACGACTTTCAACCTGGCGTCCCTATTTTGTTCATGTCATCATAGTGAAAATATCTACAAGCGACATACAGTATGAGGAGCAGTAGGCAACATTTCTTTCTTTTATTATCAGTGCGCATAAAAACATAAACATATGAAATATGTATATAAAAGATTTGTGCCTGACAGCGACCATATAAAGGTCTTTTTCAGTGTGTGGGTGTCAACGTTTGCAAACAAAAACAAATCTTGCTCAGCCTCCATGGGTGTGTTTACTGTGTTATTTTCTACCTTGCAGTACTACACTACACACCCATTCCTTTTTTAGAAAACCCAGTAATTGTACAATAGTGGGGAAGTGCATGCATACACACATGGAATGTGCATGTTGTGTGTGTGTGTGTGTGTGTGTGTGTGTGTGTGTGTGTGTGTGTGTGTGTGTGTGTGTGTGTGTGTGTGTGTGTGTGTGTGTGTGTGTGTGTGTGTGTGTGTGTGTGTGTGTGTATATGTCAATATTGTGCTTGTCTTGTGGGGACATGCACACATGTCTTACAGCAAGCATCATTATTAAACCACCCAACCGCTACCACACTGACACAATTAGGAACGATTAACAATGCCACATCAGTTAGCAACCTCTGTCCTCCAGGGACGGCTTACTGTAACATCCACACACACTCACTCACTCACACACACACACACACACACACACACACACACACACACACACACACACACACACACACACACACACACACACACACACACACACACACACACACACACACACACACACACACGCAAGCATGCTCACTCACATAAACGGTCCTCTATTCTAAGATTGTTGAAGCCTGAGCAGACGTCCTCTGCACCTGTCATTATTACAGACAAGCTTAGACACAGTGGCTTCACCCACAAAAACAACAACTCCAAATACCTTCCATCTGCCAATGGCACAAACAGTAATCAATTGCCAATCAAGAACTAAAATGCAATTAGAATGCCAGTTTTGGTGTTTCACTAATGACCTAGCCCCTTTCAGAACCCTGTATACCTTTTTATGTACTTGGGATGACTCTGCCTCCCCCGTCTTGTGATTGCTGGGCAAAGTGCAGCTAGCCAATGACAAGACGGAGGAGGCGGGGCATGGAGCGAGGAAGATAGCAAAAAAAACTAGAAAATGTGCTCCTCGGAGCACAGGTCTCCGCCAGTACTGTTCCTGATTAATCCTGTCTTACCTCACTTCAAAAGATATAAATGATCTTTTGAAGTGACACACCTATTTATAGGACTCTATTTCATCATGCGTCTCGCTAGCCAATCAAAGCACACCCTTTCAACATATTGTCACGTGTCACGTGAAGCTTGACCAATGTTAGCTTGGTGGACACACGGAAGGACGAGAACGAAAACATAGTCTCCTGGCGGAGACAAAAAGATTAAACATGTTTAATGGCAACACCAATTAGCGCCGATCAACACACGTTTCCGCGGGACCCTAATGCAGTTCAGGGTATCTTTGAAATCTCTCTGCAACACTTTAGCGATGTTATATTTGTCCGAGACCAGAGAGTGGTACCACCAGCGGGTGAATGAAAGAAGGCATTGACTTTCAAGGAACCCTGGATACCGTCATCCCAAATACAAATAAGGAATACAGGGTTCCAAAATGGGCTAACTAATGACCTTAAATTCCGCCCTGAGGACCCAAAGTACTGCTAGTTTTCACTGTAGATCTATAATTCAGGGCCTATGGATGCAATTAAGCCCTGAGACACCACGCAAATGCAATTAATAACTGGGACACAAGGTGAATGTAATTAAGACCTAGGACAGGTGAATGCAATTAAGACCTGGGACAGCAGGTGAATGCAATTAAGACCTGGGACATCAGGTGAATGCAATTATGACCTGGGACACCTGGTATATGCATTTAACTATCTAATAAAATAGTAAATTACCAGCAGTCTGAGTTCCAAAGAACTCGGTTGAGCACGAGCATTACAGAAGATCTATTACAGGCAACTTTTTTGATGTGAAAGATTTTCATTTGTGAGTGCTTTTCAGCCATTCCATTATTTTTACTCTCCAAGTCTATCTTTTACCACTGTGTGTCAGAGGGGCGGAAATACATTAGCTGCAATGCAAACTTTAAGACTCATCTTTGCTGTATAGTCACAGCCTGTGTAGATTGCGAAATCAATTCAGCCGTCATGCTTATATCATGCACATTATGCCACAGTAGCCGAGTAGATGCCAAGTTAGAGTGCCATACTACAGTAAATCACTGTACAGTATAATGGCGACCCAAAATAACCACAAACGTTCATCTTTACATTTGCATTTGTCCTATTGCTGCATGTAAACCACATTGAGCATCTCTGTCTGTCGATAAAAAACAATTCTCATCATTGTCACTATTATTGACATTATTGAACCAGACTCACCTATCCAGAAAGCTCCGGGAGGGGGTTAGGGTCATCACGGTCATTCCTGGAAGACACAGTTACCAGAGACCAACACCATAGCGTCCTCACTTACCCCTGTGACCTGTGTATCATATCTGACCCCTAACCTCTTGACCTCCTAATCTTTCACAACCACAAGCGCAACCTGTTCCTCGCAGCCAGGTCACAACCGGATGTGACCACAATGGGTCATGTCATACTGTGCAAGGTTCCATATGGGGATTTTCCGATATTTAGGCCAGCGGTGGCTTACAGTGATTCAAACGGAACAGGGAGAGCAGATCCCGTACTGTTTATGGCAGTATCTGCATGCCTGGAAATTGCCTCGCACTGAGGCTCCGGCGTCTGGCGATTGCACAAGAAGCCTCTCGTCAGGGGTCAAAGGGACAAGAGACAAGCGGCTAATCCCTGCCGTTGATCTCCATGATAGAAAAGGGAATCCCTTGGCATGGAGGTTGATCCCGGAGATGAACTCTGACACAAAGGTCCTATATTCTGATCATTGACTTCTCCTCAGTGGCGTATGGAGTCCATAATGAGTACAGTTGATACCATGTGTTGATTTCTCTTAGGCGTGGCTCCAGAAGATGAGCTTTCCTGAGCAGCCGGAATGGGATTCAGTCAGGGGTTGTCAAGGACAAAGATTTTCCACTCAGGGTTGAGGTCTTATAACTAAGAAAAGCAAGATCCTTGAAAAAAAAAAACATGACACACTGGTACATAAATAGTCTCAGTGGCAGCTGGAGCATCTCAGACAGTAGGTTGACCCCTACACACCAGGACGACAAGCCCAGGGGAGGTGATGCTGGGGCTGGATGTCATCAAGGAAATCGTCTCAGATCTCAGCAGAGATTTGTTCTCTTTGGCCGTCTAACACGCGCGTGTGTGTGTGTGTGTGTGTGTGTGTGTGTGTGTGTGTGTGTGTGTGTGTGTGTGTGTGTGTGTGTGTGTGTGTGTGAGTGTGCGTGCGTGCGTGCGTGTGTGTGTTTGGATTCTGTCCTCTCAACAGCCCCTGTCTTCTTGAGATTCCAGAGACAGCAGCTCTGATCCTCTTTCAGGTGACTAAATCACTGTCTCTCGCCGCAGAATGATTCTCTTTTATGTCTTCTCTTTTCTCCGTTGCTGTCTCGCCATCTCTTTTTTTCTCTTTTCGTTTTCTCTTCCGAGCATCCCTTGGTCACATGTTTTTCCTTCCACCAAAGTTGTCTTCCACTTTCTCACTTTCCCTCTCTGCCTCTTTCTGTCACAGTATTATTGGTCTCTTTGTATCGCTGAGCCCCCAAACCCATCCAAACTCTGTCTCTCCCTCTCACTCCCTCTGTCCTGTTTAGTGAGTGTGTCTAAACACCAGCTCTCCCACTAACATACCAGCCCGTCACAGGAAGAGAGCTTAAAAAGAAAGAGAGGGAGAAGCAAAGTGGAAGGATTGTACACATGAGGAGGACAGAGAGAAAGAGAGAGAGAGAGAGAGGGCGGGAGGCAGAGAGGGCGATGGGTCTTGCCTGGACATGAAACTCTAGGAAATACACACACATACACTTATACACATACACATGGATAAGAATGCTCACACCCACACACAGGCAAACACACACATTTTCACGGGTTCAGCTACTCAAAGACCCACATTCAAAGTGTGCGCACGGACATGCAAAAAACACACAAAAACAGGTACATTTATACACACATCCATGCGCGCACACACACACACACACACACACACACACACACACACACACACACACGCATACATGCATGCATACATACACACACACGCATAGATACACTGTATACCACAATCACTGTACACCACTCAGTAAAAATCTCAGTGTTAATTTAACTGTGTATAAATGGAACCAAATAGACAAATGAGGTTCATTTGGTTACATTTGTAAATTCTCGGAGTGTACGACATTTGGAACAGGCTCAGTCATGACACAACGTAGAGTCACAAAGTGTGCACTTTTGTTCTAATGATCTTAGACAAAACAAACAGTAACAAACGCCTACACACCTACCATTAGAAGTATAATGTAATAGCGGTACAGCTTTTATCCCTCTGACTCCTTCCTGTGCTGTCAGCTTCAATGGATGATCCTCCACATGAAAAGGCTCTGACTCATAGAGATGTACACGGCAAAATCCTGAAGGTTCATTTCATTTCCCCATTAGAGTTAAGTTAGCATTCAGGATTTTGCAGTGTGGGAGGTTGTACCCCTCCCCCCCCCCCTTCCTGTTATCCTCCAGATGGACTGTCCATATAGTCACACGGTCAAACAAGGCTTGACAAGGTCAAATGAATCACATGCATATTCAGGAACAGGGATGCATGAGTGGATAGAGACGCACGCACATGCATACACACAGATGTATACACATGCACGCAGCACGCTCGCATGCACACACACATGCGCGCACACACACACACACACACACACACACACATGCACACACGCACAGAAATACACTTGCGTACACCACCATTATTTCTGAATAACACATTTAGCTACTGATAAATGATATGTAATATCCGTATGAGCAATGTTTATCCAGGTAATGCACTGCCGACCACATAAACACAACATCTTGAGTTTCATTCCTGGACACAGGGCATGTGGTTCATGTCTCCCCCTCTGACTCAATGAAGCAGAACCGCAAATAAAATGTCTAATAAATGTGGAGAAGGAGAATGCTGAGGATTCCAAATTGCTTGGTCTTCAAGCGTACAAGTCGATTTGCAGTTCTTGCTTAAGAAGCTTTATCATGCATTTATCGTCCAAACAAAACAAAAAACGACACTTGAAATGTGTATTAGTCAGTAAGCGATTTCAATTTTTTTGTGATTCGTTGTGCAGGCTCAATATTGAGTAAATTCTCTGTTGTTTTAAAAAAACAGGAACAGCCTTGATGTGGCTCACATGCTGCATTAGACATAAAGATAGCCTTTATGAGTAAGTGTGTGTTTGTACAAGTGTATGTGCTTGTGTGTCTGTGAGTGTGTGCTGTATGTGCGTTTTACTATGTGTAGTGTGTTTGTGTGTATGTATTATACACAACATCAAAAGGTCTCCAGACCATACAGAGAATCCAGCCTATCCAGATTATCACAGGATTTATGTGCTAAATTGAGGAATTCAAAAACTCAAGTTTAAACAGACCTCCTACCTGGGTTTCAATGTTTTCCTGTTTTCGGGAAGTGGGTGAGCACCCAAAAGTGGGTGGTGGGATATTCTGACAAGGCTACAGACCATGAACAGCTTTAACACACATCAGTGTTGATCTTGCAAATTGCGATCTTGCATTAAACAATGGGAGCAAGTAACAGCGTGCTGACACTATAATGATTTTTTATGCTTATCTTCTGTTTGTCCTGCACCTGATCACCAGAATAGATGTGCATGTTCTAAGTCTGTAATTGATCTGTATGATGTATGCCTTCATAGGAGCTAAAAGGGGCTTTGTAATAAAGGGATCGAGGGCAGACCGTGAATGCGAAGTACAACAAAAGCTACAGGGGGGGAGCGGGTCCCCGGCCGTAAATCTTTTTTTGCAGGCTTAATGCCGGCGTGCTGCCATATCCATTTTCCTGGAGCAGTGGTCTTTTGAAGTATTCTGGGTCCTTTGAAAGACCGCAGGTGTGATCTTTGATTAGACTTCAGTCATTGTGTGTTGACCTCTACAGCACCCACCCACAAAGGCACACATCTAATTCAAACTTATGTCCATGCCTGCTATGCACGCCGTTTCATCTTCGCCTCCCTTTATCTACCCCCCCACACCTCATAGTTTTTCTTTCTCTTTTCTTCTTCTCCTGCCTCTGATCCTGCCTTTGGCCACTCCGTTTCGCAAAGCGACAACTCAACTCATCATCTTTCAGAGATAGATTTTCCTCCACGCAAGCATATGTTATTTTTAGCCGATGTCCCGACGCACAGTGGTATAATGAGTTCACAAAGAGAATAAGCTTCAGTTCCTAAATTGCCAAGCAAACCACCAATTGTGCAAAACATGGGGCATCTTTACATTTCATTTATTGTAAATTGAATAGTGCCTCACTTGGTAATCAACACTTATATCTGCGTGTACTCTGCCCTCCTTTTAAAAACAAGTGTTCTTTTCCCCCCCGATAACTTAATCCACTATAGTGATGTGATGCTTTTCGACATGTTCTTAATGAGAAAAGTCGCTCTCTTAAGTTGTACAAAGGAATCAACAAGTCACTGATAATGTTTATCATTTGGGGCCCTTCTTTCACTCCTCCATCCTTCAATCATCACCCCTCCTCCCTCTTTCCACTCCTATTCTCCTGTTTCCTTCTCTCCTTTCTTCTCTGCTCTCTTTTTTTCTCCTCTCTTCTCATCTCTCCTCATCCTCCCTCTCTTCCTCTTTCCTTCTCTCCATTGCCCCTCCTTTCTTCAATAGTTCCCCTTCTCCCTCCCTCCCTCCATCCATATCTATCTTTCTCCACCAGGCTTGTACCTGATGATTTGTTTGGGGATGGAGGAACGTCGCCGGCTGAGTATTTTGGGGACACATGAGCGCCTGCGTAAGGTTGACTCCCTCCTGGGGCCTCGGAGGCCCTTAGGGGGGACGGTGTTGACCCGCTCAAAATGCACTCTCTTCTCACTACACACACACACACACACGCACGCAGGCAGGCACGCATGCACACACAGAGATGCACACACGTACAAATACAGACAGACAGACAGACAGACAGACAGACAGACAGACAGACAGACAGACAGACAGAGAGACAGACACACACACACACACACACACACACACACACACACACACACACACACACACACACACACACACACACACACACACACACACACACAATGGTGTGGATGCCAACACACATGCACATACGAACAGGGAAGCAATGGGGAAAGACCAACCGTACACAGGTGGAAGACGGAGGGGAGAGGGAGAGAAAGAAAGGAGAAAAGAAAGCAAGGTTAATGAGCATTGAAAACAGGTCACGTTCAAATTCCACTTCAGGTATTCAGGTAGTTCAGGTATTGTTAGTCTGGAGGTATTAGTCAAAGTAAATAATGCATAAAAAGGCAAGCAGAAAGCACCCATAGAAGTGTGTGTGTGTGTGTGTGTGTGTGTGTGTGTGTGTGTGTGTGTGTGTGTGTGTGTGTGTGTGTGTGTGTGTGTGTGTGTGTGTGTGTGTGTGTGCGGGCGGGCGGGCGGGCGGGTGGGTGGGTGTGTGTGTGTGTGTACCTCTTGATGGAATGTGTGATGGATGGGAGTCTCTGTAGAGGAGGTCTGAGGTAGTTGTTGTCCAGGGCAGAGATGGCCGTCTGGGCGTTCACTCCTGGCATACTGACACTCCGCAGGAAGCCCTGGGGACACTTCACAGGCTGAGGCGCACACGCACACACACGCACGCACGCACGCACGCACGCACGCACGCACGCGCACACACACACACGTTTTTAATTGTATGCATTACTGTGCAACAAAACTAAAACTACACTAAACTAAACTTAACAAAAACGTGTACGAATATTAACTAAACCAATATGAGCTAAACAGAATTTAACCAATTCTCAATTAGACCAGCACAATGTTGCAGCAGCTATGCTTTTAAGTTCAAACGTAGTTTACCCACTACCAATGATTTAAGTTTAGTTCCAATGTAGGCATATGTTACAACTTAAATGTACACCCACACCAGACTAGTTTTAAATTCCTCCATAAAAAATGGCACATCGTTAGTGTGGGTGTGTCATCAGGAAAGCGTGTTTACCTGCGTGTGTGTTAGTGTGGGTGTGTCATCGGGGGTGAGATGGATGGCAGGGATGTCGATTCTGAGCCATGGCGGTTTCTTTCTCTGCAGACTGCTGTTTCTGCAGCCCTCCCCGCCCTGGGTCTGACCCTGACCCTGCTCAGCCATGCTGCTCTCTACCGCCCCCTGCGCCTGCCAGCTGAAATCACAACACACAATACAGTAGGGTTAGAGAGAGACAAATCAGAAGCCAGTCAGTCACTATAGGCGCTCGGGTGGCGAGGTGGTAAAGAGCCTGCCCACCGTCGCCGGAGGTTGTGTCTTTGAGTCCAACGTGGTGTGTCAGGCTTTGTCGAGCATCTATACAAACACAATTGGCCCGTGTTCGGGTGGGGAGGGTGATAATTGTCACTGCACGTAATCCAACAGGCTGGGGTGGCACCTGACCTGTCAGCAGGGAGTGTTGGGGGGGAAGAGTAGGACGAAGCTCCTCACTGGCAGGTGAGTCAGTAGGATACAACTGCAGTGACCAACACAGAAATGTGAGTAGGGAGGAATCAACTGTCTTAACGACTAAATTGGGGAGAAAAAGGGGTAAAAAGCTAAAAAGTCAGTCACTATCGATCAAAGAGGTCGGTGGGTGACTCACAAATGGACACATTAAACATGAAAAAGCTTGCAAGATACTGTGGTTTGTTTTTTGTTTTTTTTTAAGCTTTTTAAGCTTCATGTGTCAAGGGAAAGCTGAACAAGCATGGATGGTTTGTGTCAGCAATATCCTGTTTCATATTCTTAGACATACACAGTCCTCTGCTGTTGTCCTTTGAACACACGCACACACGCATGCACGCACACACGCACACACGCACACACACACACACACACACTGCTTGTCCAGACCAATAAAGCTAGACAGGTAATCTGTGCAGAAGACAGTCTGACTCAGCAAACCCCTTGAACACAGGTCAGTTGCAATTAATTCATACAGAACACACTTACACTAGGAAAGTCAAAGCTCAAAGTGGTATACATCTCTTTGGAGTGTTGTTTCGTTCTTATATGCAACATTTACATGAGCTCCCAGGTATGTATAGGTAATTGTCTCTGTGAATGATGCAATTCCATCCTTCCAACCCATCCCGCAATGCAGTGTTCTCTAGTTTCCTCTTCCAGTTCTTCTCTCGACCAGTTACAGGAAATGCTGACATGGCCCCACTGTCTCTGAACAGTTAGGCAAACACGTGGGAAAATGTACGGACCTTTTCTCAGCACCATCAATGGAAACAAGACCGCAAGGACTTTCATGAACGACCTGTTAAAAGGAATTATCCTTATCCTTATACCAAGTTATGATTTTAAGATTATTCTACCCATTGCATTGACATACAACATAAAACATAAAACCAAATTCAGCGTTCCGCCACAAATCGTTCAGTGTATGGAGGATCTCATTCGAAACCAAACACCACCTGTTTATTTCACTGAACCCCTAGATAAGTGCTGATAACCAGTGTTTGTTTTGAAGCTCCCTCCACAGGGAGCTTAAAACTCATGCTCCAGGTGAGGCTCGAACTCACAACCTCGGCATCACTCTGCAGGCTACTGTCTTATAAGTACCGCGCGCTGACCGATTGCGCCACTGGAGCCTGTTTGCCATTGTTGACCAGAGTTCTATCTGACAGTCATCAGGGACACTGTAGCTGCAGTGCTCCACCAGGAGATGGCACTGCGGTTCTCATGACTAAATAATCTTCTATGTTACTGTAACTGACTGACATTTCCCTCTCTCAGCTGAAGACTGACTGTCTTGTCTGTCTGTCTGTCTGTCTGTCTGTCTGTCTGTCTGTCTGTCTGTCTGTCTGTCTGTCTGTCTGTCTGTCTGTCTGTCTACCTTTCTTCCCTGGTGATCGCTGGCATCTGAAGGCTCATATTCTGAATCAGACTCCAAACATCAA